>NC_057814.1:382929462-382988580 GCF_018294505.1 Triticum aestivum | reverse complement strand
AGGAGGGGAGGCGTCAGGCAGGGGGGTTCACCGGGCGGCGGGCGGCGTCGGGAGCGCCGCGGGGTGGTGTGGGGCGACGGTGTTGGGGCCGGGGCATGGCCCAATTCAGATCCCGAATCGGGAGGGCAGAGGAGTGGGGAGTGGGGAATGAGGAGGATCTCGGGGCAAGGTGTGGTTAGGGTTCGGGAGGCGTGGGGGTATGTAGGCCGAGGGTTGGGCTGGCCTGGGGTCAGCCTGGTGGAATGGCCAGCTGGGCCACGAGGCCTACTTGGGGAGGGTGGGTTTCTGTTTTCCCCTTTTTTTACTTGCCTTCTCCTTTTCTTTTAGTAACTTTTCTATTTTATTTATTTTTAGGGCATTTAGCCATTTTGTAAAAAGGTGATCTCTCCACTAATATTACCAAATGATTATTTACAACAACTTGAACATTTTTGTTTGCATGTTTGATAATTTTGAATCATGACTTTGATTTCAATTTGAATTTGGACCGGATTCAAACGAATGCGAGTTTAAAAATAGTAATCATGATGACGTGGCATCATTAGCAGGGAATTACTGTAGCATAATTATCCGGGTGTTACAAAGATTTGGTCAAAGTCAAATTGCACAAAGTTTGACCAAATTTATATAAAAAATATGAACATCTATAATACTAAAACTATATAGTATGAACATACGTTTCATGGTGCATCTGATAATATTGATTTTATATTGTGAATGTTTATATTTTTTAATCTAAAGTTACTCAAACTCTACAAAGCTTGACTTTGACCAAACCTTATATGCGGACTAAAAAGAAATGGAGGGAGTACTTTCACTAGTGCAATTTCTCTCAACAATGATAACATAATTAGATCATATAACAATCCCTCAACGTGCAACAAAGAGTCACTCCAAAGTCAGTAATGGCGGAGAACAAACGAAGAGATTATTGTAGGGTACGAAACCACCTAAAGTTATTCTTTCTGATCGATCTATTGGGCTATTCCTATAAGTGTCACAAACAACCCTAGAGTTCGTACTAAAATAACACCTTAAGACACACATCAACCAAAACCCTAATGTCACCTAGATACTCCAATGTCACCACAAGTATCTGCGGGTTTGATTATACGATATGCATCACACAATCTCAGATTCATCTATTCAAACCAACACAAAGAACTTCAAAGAGTGCCCTAAAGTTTCTACCGGAGAGTCAAGAGGAAAACGTGTGCCAACCCCTATGCAAAGTTCACCAGGTCACAGAACCCGCAAGTTGATCACCAAAACATACATCAAGTGGATCACGTGAATATCCCATTGTCACCACAGATAAGCACATGCAAGACATACATCAAGTGTTCTCAAATCCTTAAAGACTCAATCCGATAAGATAACTTCAAAGGGAAAACTCAACCAATTACAAGAAGGTAGAGGGGGAGAAGCATCATAAGATCCATCTATAATAGCAAAGCTCGCGGTACATCAGGATCGTGCCAAATCAAGAACACGAGAGAGAGATCAAACACATAGCTACTGGTACATACCATCAGCCCCGAGGGTGAACTACTCCCTCCTCGTCATGGAGACCGTCGGGATGATGAAGATGGCCACCGGTGATGGTTTCCCCCTCTGGCAGGGTGCTGCAATGGTCTCCCGATTGGTTTTTCGTGGCTACAGAGGCTTGCGGCGGCGGAACTCCCGATCTAGGTTTCTTTTCGGGGGTTTCTGTATTTATAGGAATTTTTGGCATCGGTTTCACGTCAGGGGGGTCAACGAGTCAACGACAAGGGTGGAGCACCCTCCGGGGGGGGGGGTAGGGCGTGCCCTCCACCCTTGTGGTTGGCTCGGGACTCTTCTAGCCCAACTCTTTGGCTTCGGGGGCTTCTTCTGGTCCATAAAAAACCGCTGTAAATTTTCAGCTCGTTTGGAGTCAGTTTGATATTCCTTTTCTGCGAAACTCAAAAACAAGGAAAAAACAGAAACTGGCATTGGGCTCTACGTTAATAGGTTAGTCCCAAAAAATCATATAAAATAGCATATAAGTGCATATAAAACATCCAAGATGGATAATATAATAGCATGGAACAATCAAAAAGTATAGATACGTTGCAGACATATCAATGTTTCATTTCTTCATATCCCAGAGCAAACTAAGTTCATTATTCATCACAATTTTTGTGCACGATTCGATCATGAAATAATTTGCATTGGAGATTTAAATGACCACGTGTGGGGTTCACTTGTCAGCTGGGACGGAGGCTGCACTAGCAGCGGCAGCGACCCCGGGCATCTCGTCGACCTTTTTGTTTCCGTCATGGCACGACACTGTCTACAGACCTTAACGGGTGGCTTCCATGTCCACGCGGTTACTTCGGTTTGGTCCAAGCACGCGGTCACCATGTCGGAGTAAATGGCCACGGGTAGCCTAACCGACTCCCCCTGGCTCTTCGAAAAATTATCAGGCCATTCGAGCCTTCAAGCATACAGAGCGCAGGGCCGCCTTCCCCCGGCCGGCTATCCCCAGGGCCGACTACCAGGAGGCGACCCGGCCTCAGAAACCTTCCCCAAAGAAAGCTACGAGATGGCCGACTCCAGGAAGCCGGCCCCAAGAGGACCGACTCCCAGAAGCCGGCCATGAAGAGAGCCGACTCCCAGAAGCCGACCAAGACTACACCCACCAAGACTGCATCCACATAACGGTGATAAGACGGGGCGTGGCCGCAGTACAGCCCACTACTCCCGAATCCCGAAGCAGGCATGGCCACAGGGCGCCGTACAGGCCAGCCATCTCCTGTCTGGCGCGGCACTGTAGCCATGTTGACCACGATGTCACCCACGACAGGGGCCAGTACGGCCCGCGGGCGGTGAGCCCCTTTAGCCAGAGAGACCCTCGAAGGCGGCCTGGCCTCCCCTAGTCGGCCAGGGGCGTAGCCGGCTTCCAATAGCCGGCTACCTCCCTCCCTCGAAACATGTGCCTCATTAAGGAGACAAGACGAGGTGAGGCTACAGTGAGAGCCCGCAAGACGGCGGCACTGTAGCCACGCTTACCTCGACAAAGCCCTCGTCATCAGAGGCGAGGCAATAGTAACCAGCCGCCGACAAAGCCCCCAAGCGATGGGGCCGGTCTGTCGGCCAAGAGGCCGGCAGCCGGCGGGACCCACCAGTCGGCGGGCCCCAATGGCCGGCGGAGAAACCGGCGAGCATAGACACTGACGGCTGGGACCCGCGCCCAGCCGGATTACCATTGTACCCCTGGGGGGTAGGCCTATATAAGCCCCCCGGAACACCCATGCAAAGGGTTGATCTCATAGAGTTTCACACACCACATAGAGAGAAAAGGAGAGCTAGCCTTGCCCTTCTTCTTCCTCTAGCCAAACAGCTCAAGGAGCACTTGTAGCCACTTGTATTGATCTAGTGATCATGCGGAGACCCCGTAGAGCGGGACTAGGGGTGTTATCTCCACGGAGAACCCCGAACCTGGGTAAGATCCGCCGGCGTGCATGCCTTCGCCTCATCCCGTTTCTAGGCACCGGCGATGTCTTACTGGCTCCCACAATGATAAGCCACCCGTTGGCATATGTCGCACCTACCACCCGACATTTGGCGCCCACCGTGGGGCCAGGTGCACCGTCGTCCGGAGACTTGTTCTGGACGGGAACCCTTTTCCTCCCCCGCAAGCGTAGCCAGCCTGCTACGCCCGATGGCGCTTGCCCCGACGTGCTGCAAGGCGTCGACGACACCTGCGCGGCGAGCTGCCTCGCCGACCTTCTTGGCGAGACTCGCATCTCCGACGAGCCCGCGTCTGACGCGGGCACAGACTACCCCGAGAGCCGCCTCGTCAGCCTCCTCGACCAGCTTCACGTCTCCAGCGAGCTTGCTGTGGACCTGGAGTCGGTCGGCTCCACCGACCCGATGCTCGTCGACTCCGACACGGCATCACTCGACGCCTACCCCTCCGACGTGGTAGTCTTCGACGACCCTCTCCCTCAAGCCGACAGTGGTAGCAGCGCTGTCATTGAGGTGCTGGTCATCAGCCACGCCGCCGACTCGGGCGAGAACGCCCACGACGCCCTACAAGCGGTGATGCATGACTTGTCCGTCCCCATCCCGGCCGACACCGACGCCGAGACTCTGGAGGCACGCCGCCTCGCCCTCATCGCGGAGGGCTAGAAGATAGCCTCCATGAGACGCCTCACCAAGGCTCACCAGCGCGAAGTCGACCGCGCCGCCTTTGGTACGCCGCCTCATGGCGGGCCGAGCCGAGCCGGCCTCGTCAAGAAGCGCGGCGCGGCCATCGCCAGCATGCTGGGGGCAGACCGCCCCGTCTATGCCACACCGCTCGAGAATCTGCGAGCCGCTCAGGCGGCCGCAGAAGAGCTGAACGGGCTGGGGGCTGATGAGCTCCCCTACATGACAAGGCGCATCCAGCAGCTGATCGACGCGGCCGCAGAACAGCATGAAGCAGGCACCCGCGCTGAGAGTCCTCCCCCCCGCCGAGAACACGCCGCGACATCCCGGTCGCCGACTGCGGGCGGCGCCCGCGCAAGGAAAGACAAGGAGCCGGCTGCTAGCCGCAGCCGGACTCGAATCACCATCGAGCGCGACGCTGAAGTCCGCCCCCGAGCGGTGGAGCGCCAAGGCAATCCGCCTCCTCCCCCGCCTCGTGGGGAAAGATATCCCACCCCGCCGCCTATCATGCATCCGACTCTCGGTGGCCGACTAGGCCACCGCGAAGGAGTCGGCGAGGACGACGCCCGCCACCGGATCGACCGCCTAGCACGAGCCCTGGCGCTAGAAGAAGAAGACGATGTTGGCCCGCCTTGCTTTGGCCCCCGCATCCGCGACGAGCCCTTCCCCAAAGGGTTCTCGCTCCCCAGAGACATGCCCAAGTACAACGGCTCAGTGAAGCCGGAAGATTGGCTCATCGACTACTCTACCGCTGTCAGCATAGCGAACGGCAACAGGCGCGTAGCCGTGAAGTACGTCCCTCTTATGCTTCAAGGCATGACGTGCACCTGGCTGAACAACCTCAAGCCCTACAGCGTCAACAGTTGGCTGGACTTCACGGAAGTCTTCGTCCGCAACTTCACCAGCACGTACGAGCGGCCTCCAAAGCCCCGCCAGCTCTCCTTGTGCGTCCAAGGGCCGAGCGAATCGACTCGCGATTACCTCACGCGGTGGGCCGAGCTCCGCAACTCCTGCGAGGGGGTGCACGAGGTTCAAGCCATTGAATACTTCACCGCCGGGTGCCGAGAGGGCACCCTCCTCAAGCACCGACTCCTCTGCGACGAGCCGGCTACCCTCGACGAGCTGCTGGTCATAGCCGACAAGTACGCCACGGCCGACTCGTCGATGAAGACCGAGCTCCGAGTGGACGCCTCTGGGAAGGTGCTCACTCCGGCTCCCAAGACGCCGGCTGGTGACTCCAACCGGCGCCCCTACCAAAACGACCACAAGCGCAAGGCCCCTATGCCGCCTTCCACTAGTCGGCAGGTGGCCACTGTCGAAGATGAGCAGCCCGAAGAGTGGCCGGCTCCCAAGAAGAAGGGCGGAAGGCCGGCTTGGCAGCCGGCCTTCTACGAGCAGACTCTCGATGCCCATGCAAGTTTCACAGCGGCGCGAAGCCGTCCAACCACACGACCCGGAAGTGCCACTGGCTCACACAGATCTCCAAGGGCGAGGGGCTGGTGCCGCCTCCGCCTCCCGGCCCGCCGCCTCCAGCCCCCCAGCAGCCGGCTGCTCGACTAGCAGTCGGAGCCATTCAAGATGAGTTCCCAGATGAGCATGCCGCCTACGTCGTCTTCACGAGCCAGGTTGAAGACAAGCGCAGCCGGCGCCGACAGCACCAAGAGGTCAACGCAGTCGCCTCTAGCAACCCCGAGTTCATGCATTGATCCGAAAGGCCTATCAGCTGGAGCCGGGACGATCACCCAGAGGTGATGCCATCTCCTGGCTCCTACGCATTGGTGTTGGACGTCACCCTCGCGACGGAGAGGCGAGCTGCCCAATCTCCCGCGTGCTGATTGATGGCGGAAGCAGTATCAACATACTGTACCGTGAAACCATGGAGAAGTTGAACCTCAAGGCAAAGCAACTCATGCCAAGCTGGATCGTGTTCCATGGCATCGTACCCGGCCTGTCCTGTTCCCCAATCGGCAAGATTAAGATGGATGTTCTCTTCGGAGAAAAGGATCACTTTCGTCGAGAAGCGATCTGGTTTGAGGTAGTGGACCTAGAGAACCCTTACCATGCCTTGCTTGGCCGACCTGCCCTGGCCAAGTTCATGGTTGTGCCCCACTACGCCTACCTGAAGATGAAGATGCCGAGCTCTAAGGGGATCATCACTGTAACCGGTGACTACAAGAAGTCCATCGAGTGCGCTGCAGCCAGCAGCCGACTGGCTGAGTCCCTCGTGGTTGCAGAAGAGAAGAAGATGCTGGAGCGAGTTGTGGCCATGGCCGGCAAGCAGCCGGCCCTGTCCCCCAACCCCAAGGAATATGATGCGCAGGGCTCCTTCCAGCCGGCCAAGGAGACGAAGAAGATACCTCTGGACTCGGAGAACCCGGAGAGGTTTGCTGTCATTGGAGCAAACCTGGACACTAAATAGGAAGGCGAGCTCGTCGACTTCCTCCGTGAGAATCAAGACATCTTTGCATGGACCCCAAAGGACATGCCGGGTGTTCCGAAGGATTTCGCCAAGCACAAGTTACACGTCCGAGCGGACGTGAACCCAGTCAAGCAGCCTCTCCGCCGACTGTCGGAGGAGAAGAGAAGAATCGTAGGAGAGGAGATAGCCCGGCTCTTGGCCGCTGGCTTCATTATGGAAGTGTTTTTCCCAGAGTGGCTCGCCAACCCGGTCTTGGTGTTGAAGAAGAACAACAAATGGCGTATGTGTATAGACTACACTAGCCTCAACAAAGCCTGCCCCAAAGATCCGTTTGCCCTGCCACGGATTGATCAAGTGATAGACTCCACAGCCGGATGCGAGCTGTTGAGTTTCTTGGATGCCTACTCAGGATACCACCAGATCAAGTTGGACCCAGCTGACCGCCTGAAGACCGCCTTCATCACACCCTTCGGAGCTTTCTATTACCTGACTATGACATTCGGCCTGAGGAATGCCGGTGCCACTTTTCAGCGTTGCATGCAGAAATGCCTCCTCAAGCAACTCGGCAGAAATGCCCACGTCTACGTAGATGATATTGTGGTGAAGACGGAGAAGCGCGGTACCCTGCTGGAAGACCTCAAAGAAACATTTGCCAACTTGCGCCGATTCCAGATCAAGCTCAACCCCGAGAAATGTGTGTTCGGAGTACCAGCCGGCCAGCTTCTAGGCTTTTTGGTCTCTGAACGCGGCATTGAGTGCAACCCTGTGAAGATCAAGGCCATTGAGAGAATGGAGATTCCCACCAAGTTGCGAGATGTTCAGAAGTTCACCAGGTGCCTGGCCTCCCTAAACCGTTTCATCAGCCGGCTAGGAGAGAAGGCTCTCCCCCTGTACCGACTCATGAAGAAATCCACTCACTTCGAGTGGAACGACCAAGCAGACCAAGCCTTCCATGAGTTGAAGAAGATGCTGACCACTCCACCTGTCCTGGCGGCGCCTGACTGAGAAGGAGCCCATGCTCCTCTACATAGCCGCGACTAGCCGAGTGGTCAGTACAGTCATCGTGGTCCAGCGCCCAGAAGAAGGCCGAGCCCAGTTAGTCTAGAGGCCGGTATATTATTTAAGCGAAGTACTGTCCACTTCAAAGCAGAACTACCCGCACTACCAGAAGATGTGCTATGGAGTGTACTTCGCCGCCAAGAAGCTGAAGCCCTACTTTCAAGAGCATCCCATCACGGTCGTATGCACCGCCCCGCTTGCCGAGATCATAGGCAGCCGGGATGCATCCGGCCGGGTGGCTAAATGGGCCATTGCGCTGGCGCCTTACACAATCTTCTACCAGCCCCGCACCGCCATCAAGTCCCAAGCATTGGCCGACTTCCTCGTCGACTGGGCCGAGACCCAGTACCTACCGCCGGCTCCCGACTCCACTCATTGGCGGATGCACTTCGACGGGTCCAAGATGCGCACCGGCTTGGGAGCCGGCATCGTCCTCACCTCTCCCAAAGGCGACAAGCTCAAATACACGCTGCAAATCCATTTTGCCGCCTCCAACAATGTGGCTGAGTACGAGGCGCTCATACACGGGCTCCGGCTAGCCAAAGAGCTCGGCATACGCTGGATCCTATGTTATGGCGACTCAGACTTGGTGGTCCAGCAGTCATCTGGCGACTGGGACGCCAAAGATGCAAACATGGCGAGCTATCGATTCCTCGTCCAGCAGATCAGTGGATACTTTGAAGGGTGTGAGTTCCTTCACGTGCCACGGGCCGACAACGACCAAGCAGATACCCTGGCACGGATCGGCTTCACCCGACAAGCTATACCAACCGGTGTCTCTCTCCAGCGCCTCCTCAAACCGTCTATCAAGCCATCTCCAGAATCAGACTCTATCTTCGTACCACCCGCCCTTGATGCAGCCGGATCCGACAGGAGGAACCCAGCAGGCGGCTCGGGGACTTCGACAAGCGGCCCGGGGACTGCCGTAGTCGCACCCGGCTCGGGGACTTCAGAACCCGGACTGGGGACTGCAGCAGTCGGCCCGGGGACTGCAGCGACACAAGAAGCGGTGGCCGACTCCAACTCTCCACCACCCAACCCACCCACCCGGGTCACAGTGGCCGTACTGACTATAGAAGAAGTCACAGCTCCATCATGGGCCCAGCCCATCCTCAACTTCTTAGTCAACAGAGAGCTGCCGACTAATGAGATCTTGGCAATACTAGTGCAACGCCGAGCCGGAGCATACGCAATAATAAACATAGAACTTGTCAAGTGTAGCATCACTGGAGTCTTCCAGCGCTGCGTCGAGCCAGAGAAGGGCATAGCAATCCTCAAGGATATCCACCAAGGCGAATGCGGCCACCACGCAGCCTCAAGATCACTTGTCGCCAAAGCTTTCCGCCATGGTTTCTTCTGGCCGACTGCTCTGGAAGATGCCAAGGAGTTAGTCAAATGCTGCAAAGGATGCCAAGTCTTCAGTTCCAAGCAGCACCTGCCGGCTTCTGCACTCAAGACCATCCCGCTCACCTGGCCCTTTGCCGTTTGGGGGCTGGACATGGTGGGCCCATTCAAGACAGCCCGCGGCGGCATGATACATCTGCTTGTCGCCGTGGACAAATTTACCAAGTGGATCGAAGCGAAGCCGATCAAGAAGCTGAACGGGCCGACTGCCATGACATTCATCGCCGACATCACTACTCGGTATGGTGTGCCACACAGCATCATAACCAACAACGGCACAAATTTTGCCAAGGGAGCACTGGCATGTTTCTGCGCGACACAGGGCATCCGACTGGACTTAGCGTCCGTTGCCCACCCGCAGTCAAACGGCCAGGTAGAGCGAGCGAACGGCCTCATCCTCTCCGGCATCAAGCCCCGACTGGTCATACCACCGGAGCGTTCGGCCGGCTGCTGGCTCGATGAGCTGCCGGCTGTCCTCTGGAGTCCGCGTTCTACCCCAAACAAGTCAACCGGCTTCACTCCGTTCTTCCTTGTATATGGTGCCGAGGCGGTCATCCCAACTGACATCGAGTTCAACTCGCCTTGGGTCACCATGTACACGGAGGCGGAGGCCAAGGAAGCGCGAGAAGACAGCGTTGACCTGCTGGAAGAGGGCCGGCTGTTAGCACTCAGCCGGTCCGCCATCTACCAGCAGGGTTTGCGCCGTTACCACAACCGGAAGGTCAAGCCAAGATCCTTCCAAGAGGGCGACCTTGTGCTCCGGCTGATCCAGCGAAGAGCCGGCCTGCACAAGCTCTCGGGCCCTTGGGAAGGCCCTTTCATCGTCAGCAAGGCACCAGGCAACGATTCCTACTACCTGATCGACGCACAGAAGCCAAGAGCACACAAGAGGGATGATTCCGGCAAGGAGTCGGAACGACCATGGAACGCAAACCTCCTGAGAAGATTTTACAGTTGAAAGCAGTATGTATCATGCTACCTTTTTTGTATTAAGTACGAGACAAACGGGCCCCTCGAGGCGCACTCGGGGACTGCCCTCCTTTGTCTATGAATGACGAGTGTCATATTCATGAATGTATTATTACATTTGATTTTCTGTCTGGCACCGGGTTCGACTAGTCGGCCCGGGGAACTGGCCGCCTTAAGATATATTAAAAGTTCTACCTGAAGTCAGACAAGTAGTGTGCCAGCACCCGAGCCCTCTCTTGTTGAAAGTCGCAGCTCGAAGACCCGACTGTCCGACTGGCAAGAATCAAAGGCAGAAAGGATGCCCACACGAAAAACGGCTAAGGACTAACGAACTTATATAACACAAGCCGGCCTCCAACCACGCCTACCGGCTGTCAAAACAGCCGGCTGGCCGGCCTCCCAGTCACTTCGCTAGAATCCAACAAAGCTAGAGTACTTGACCTTCCAATTGGCCAAGCACTTCTCCAGCCACAGACTGCAGAGCAGCTGTCCGGCTGGGAAGGCGGCAACCAAGGGAGGGTGGCAAAGGAAACAGTCGAAGGATGAAAAGCAAAGAACAAGGGAAAGCCAATCGCATGCATAATTATATCTACATAAGGCCTTCAACATGCCGGCAGTCAATATAGTTCGAATACACCCCCAGTGGGTGGAATGGTGCAAACTTAACAAAATACTGTTCCAAGAGTAATAAAACAGGAAAGTAGAGGCAGCAGATTAGACTAAGGGCGCAGCAGGGGAGCCGGGCTGGTCGGTGGAGACGGCGGCGCCGGCTGGAAGAGTGGCCGGCTGGCGAGTCTCGGATTGATCATCACCGGCTGCAGGCGGTGCGCCCGCGCGTGCCTTGTTGCTGGAGGCACGGTCAAGCTGAGGCTGACCGGCCGCTCCACCATCTGGCGCGGCATCTTCACCCTCCTCCTCCTCCTCCTCGCCCTCGTCGCTGGAGTCGATCTCCTTCGCCGAGTCCTCGCCGTCTGCCGGGTTCAGCCCGAACCACTCCTCCGGCAGGGCAACGCCGTTGTCGTCCACCTCAGGAGCGAAGGCGCTGGTGTCGGTGTAGTCGGTGATCGCCAAGGCTCGCTGGATGATAGCCGGCCGCACTGGCTCCAGCTCCGTGTCGGCCTCCTGCCGCCAGGTGGCCAGCTGGTCCAAACTCAGCTCGGGATACCAGGCCTTGACGAACTCCAGCGCCTGCCTGGCGCCGGACCGAGCCGCAGAAGCCTTCCAGGCCTCGAAGCGGCCGGCCGCCACCTCCAGCCAGTCGGCAGTCCGACTGGGGGTGCGGGGAATCACCTCACCAGGCTAGAGAGTGGCCAACACCTGCGCCCCAACGCGCTGAAGCCGGCGGAGCATGCGGTGAGCCGGCTGGAGGCGGGCTTGAATCGCCAAGAGCTGTTCCTCCAGCGACCGGCGAGCGTTCGGCGCTATCTCGGCGCCAACCTGCCTTTGTGCCTCGCGGTGGGCCTCGACGACCTGGTTGGCGGCAGTAGAGTAGCCAGGGAAGTACTCTGCGCAAGAAAGAAAGAGAAAGAAGAGAAAAATACCAAGTCAGAAAAAGAACCAAACGGCAAGCGGCAAGCAAGGGACGAAGAAGAGGGCGGCCTACCGTCAACCAAGTCTTCGATCTGGCCGTAGCCGTTGATCAACGACTACCTCGCCTCAGCCCATCTTGCCGCCTCTGTCTCATATTCGGCTTGAAGGGCGGCCTCGCTATCCTGCACCGCCTTCAGGGCCGCCTTATGGCTCTCCTCCTGGTCGGCCAGCCTCTTGGCCAGGCGGTCACGCTCCTAGGCCAAGACGTCAAACTCGGCTTCCTTAGCGCGAAGGGCGGCCTGAGTCCCACCCAGCTGCTCCCTCAATTTGGCGTTGGCCGCTGCAGGCATGGCAGAGAAGAAAGAAGCAATAAGGAAGAAGTCTTTAAGAAAGATCCGACCCGACTGCTCAGCAGTCGGCCCGAATCTCGGGGACTACACCCAGTGGGTGCGCTGACGCGCCCCCACATGAGAAAAAAGATGAAGCACTTACCCCGGCTCTCAGATAGATCAGCATTCTTCTGGGTCAGCTCCCGAGCCTGGGAGTTGAAGGCAGCCGCGCGGAGGTTGTGGTAGTCCTGCAAGTCAGGCCGAGAAGCGAATGAGAACAAGATAGTAAACAAAGCCCGCTAAGAAGTTCCAAGCCGGCTGCTCAGCAGCCGACTCGGAACTCGGGGACTACACCCAGTGGGTGCGCTGACGCGCCCCCACGGAAGAAACCAAGATCAAAAAAGCAAAAACGGGAAGACTAACCCGAATGGCCGCTCGCGTCGCAAGGAACTCATCATTGAATTTCCTCAGCGCCGCAGCCTGGGACTGAAGCCGGTTCCGGACTTCCTGCGCCGCCACGTTTACCACGGCCGTCCCTCCACCCGGCGTCCACCCCGAGCTGGCGCTGGCCGCCTCCACGTCCCGGGCCGACGAGCCGGAGCCCGCGGCCTTCTGCGGGTCCGAAGTGGCCTTCCCCGCGCGCTGGCGCGATGGCGACTGGACCACCAGGTCCGTCCTCGTAGCCGGCTCGCCCCCTGCCGGTTGCGCCGGCGGTACATTAGGCCGGCTGCCTTGGGCCGCCCCAGTCGGCGAGGCCAGTGCCGCCTCCCTCTCCAGGACGACAACGTCGTCCTCCCTCTCCAACCCTGGCAGGTCGCCGCCGGCTTCCTCCGGCGGGGGCTCCGGGACCTCGGGCGCCGCGACACGCAGACGGGTGACAAGCAAGGCGCCCTCCGCTGTCGCCGCGGCCGCAGCCTCCGCTTGGGCCTTGGCCGCCGTGTCGGCACGCGCCTTCGCCGACTCCTCCTCCTCCTGTGCCGCCTTGGCGGCAGCCGCCCTCAGCTCCTCCACCTCCCGCTCCTCCCGCGCCTCCCACGCATTTCGCTCCGTCGCCGCCTGAAGTTCGGCGCGGGGGTCCACACGGCGGGTGCTCCCGGATCCTCCCGGCGATCCAACCACGGAGGCGGCGGCAACCCGTTCAAGAGAAAGTGGAGCCCTGATTTTTGAGAGAGGACATGGATTTAGAAATCATCAAGAAAAGAAGAAAGAATATGCAAAGGAATATACACTTACGCCGACACCGTCTGCGGCTGCTTCACCGCCTTGCGGAAGCGGGCCGCCTTCGCGGCCGCCTCATCCCGCCTGGTCGCCGCCGCCCCGCCCTTGGGCTTCTTCGGCCGACTGCCGAACAAGCCCGACGCGGCCCGGCGCTTCTGCCCGCTGCCCTGAGCAGGCGGCGCGGCGGAGGAACCCGCGCCATGGCCGGACGCCGGCTGGCGGCGCGGGACGATTTCCGCCTCGTCGTCATCCGGCCAGTCGTCGAAGCTGACTCCAAGCCCGGAGTCGCCTGCTTCACCGCTGGCTTCGCCGCCACCCGCCTCGGTGTTTTCGTCCATGGCGGCCCCCCCAAGTCGTGGTCCTCCAGGTCATGCTCCTCCCGGTCGGGGAGAAATCAGCGCTCCGCCCCCAACTCGGCTGCAGGTCAAAGGAGAGGGCTCTGCCAAGACGTGCCGACTGGTCAGAGTCGGCCAAGAAAAACTCGGCGACAAAACTAAGAGAAGAAAGGGTAAAGAGAGCATACCGTAGGTGGAGGATGTGCACGGGAGTATGGCTCCTTGCCAAACCGCCACTCTGCGGAGAGCTTGCAGTTCGCAAGGTAATTCACCATATGAGCCACCTCGTCGTGCGGCATATCCTTGGTGCACATCCGACTCGGATCGAGTTGGCCGCTCATCTAACAGATCAGGTGAGGGCGGCTTTGAAGTGGAAGCACCCGGCGCGCGACGAAGGCGGCCAGCAAGTCGGACCCAGTCAGGCCCTCCGACTGGATCATCATCCGGAGTCGGGCGACGGCCGCGGCTCCAGCTTGCGACAGCGTCACGGCCCGATAGGACCACTGGGGCCGCCTCCCAGCCGGCGGGCCGGATACGTAAGCCAGCAAGTTGACGTAGTCGCCTTGCGGGGCGACGTTCCTCACATAGAAATACGACTTCTGCCAGAGCTTCACCGACTGGATCAGCGTGATGACGGGGAAGGGGTTGTCGGCCGCCGGCCTCCGCATCGTGATGAAGGCGCCGCTCTGAGCCAGCACGCCCTGCATGCGGGTGCTGAGCTTAGATTGGAAGAAATCCCCCCAGAGCTTGAGGGTGGGGAGAACGCCAAGAAAGCCTTCACACAGGGTGACGAAGGCGGACAGCAGCACCACCGTGTTCGGAGTGAGGTGGTGCGGCTGGACTTGATAGAAGTCGAGGAAGGAGCGGAAGAAAGCACTCGCCGGCAGGCCGAGGCCGCGCAGGAAGTGCGAGCGGAAGACTACCCGCTTGCCTTCCTCCGGCGCCGGCGTGATCTCCTTCTCCGGCGCGAGACGGACCCGCACCTGGTCCTTGCCGGGCAACCGCCGCGTCTTGCGGAGGAACTCGATGTGGTCCATATGGACGAGGGAGCCGTCCCAGTCCCCGCCGTACTGCATGGTGGCGAGAAGCTGAGGAGGAAGAGTGCGGCGGCGGAGAAAGCACGGCCCTGCCGCGGCAAAGCTGCGGGATAGAGTGAAGATTGGTGGGACGGCGCGGCGGCGAGGCGCTGCTGCGAGGGAAAGCAGGAGGAAGAAGATGGCGGAGAAGAGAGGGGCGTGCGAGCGTTTGCCGCTTCCCCCCTCCCCCTACTTATAGCCTCATGCGGCGAAGCCGAGGAGGCGAGGCGTAGGGCGGAACGTGGGATTAACTGCGCCCACTCCCCCACGTCCCGCGATTATTATGCCCTAACGGCGTGCGAAAACCGCCGCCGGAAGAAGTGCGAACAGCTCTGGGCCACAAAGGATCCGCGCCTGGGCCTAGGGGTAGGAGTGGTGTGCCCTCGGCCTGCGGCGACGTCCTGTCGCGCGCGTGGCTTGGCAGGCTTTTATCAGCCGGGTGATGCCACGTGGTTCGCAGGCGGTGAGTGGCCGGCCCGCGGCCCGGCGCACGCGCCTACAGACTCCCGCCTTCCGACTTTCGAAGTTTCGCCAAGACGGCGCGCCCAACCGAAGCCGGCTCCTAGCTGCTGGCTCGTCAAGATAAGAAGCTGACCGAGCTTCTCGACCTCCTCTCAGCCTCGAAGCCCAACCAGCTTCGGGGACTACTGTCGGAGTAAATGGCCACGGGTAGCCTAACCGACTCCCCCTGGCTCTTCGAAAAATTATCAGGCCATTCGAGCCTTCAAGCATACAGAGCACAGGGCTGCCTTCCCCCGGCCGGCTTTCCCCAGGGCCGACTACCAGGAGGCGACCCGGCCTCAGAAACCTTCCCCAAAGAAAGCTACGAGATGGCCGACTCCAGGAAGCCGGCCCCAAGAGGACCGACTCCCAGAAGCCGGCCATGAAGAGAGCCGACTCCCAGAAGCCGGCCAAGACTACACCCACCAAGACTGCATCCACATAACGGTGATAAGACGGGGTGTGGCCGAAGTACAGCCCACTACCCCCGAATCCCGAAGCAGGCATGGCCACAGGGCGCCGTACGGGCCAGCCATCTCCCATCCGGCGCGACACTGTAGCCATGTTGACCACGATGTCACCCACGACAGGCGCCAGTACGGCCCGTGGGCGGCGGGCCCCTTTAGCCAGAGAGACCCTCGAAGGCGGCCTGGCCTCCCCTAGTCGGCCAGGGGCGTAGCCGGCTTCCAATAGCCGGCTACCTCCCTCCCTCAAAACATGTGCCTCATTAAGGAGACAAGACGAGGTGAGGCTACAGTGAGAGCCCGCAAGACGGCGGCACTGTAGCCACGCTTACCTCGACAAAGCCCTCGTCATCAGAGGTGAGGCAACAGTAACCAGCCGCCGACAAAGCCCCCAAGCGGTGGGGCCGGTCTGTCGGCCAAGAGGCCGGCAGCCAGCGGGACCCACCAGTCGGCGGGCCCCAATGGCTGGCAGAGAAGCCGGCGAGCATAGACACTGACGGCTGGGACCCGCGCCCAGCCGGATTACCATTGTACCCCTAAGGGGTAGGCCTATATAAGCCCCCCGGAACACCCATGCAAAGGGTTGATCTCATAGAGTTTCACACACCACATAGAGAGAAAAGGAGAGCTAGCCTTGCCCTTCTTCCTCTAGCCAAACAGCTCAAGGAGCACTTGTAGCCACTTGTATTGATCTAGTGATCATGCGGAGACCCCGCAGAGCAGGACTAGGGGTGTTATCTCCACGGTGAGCCCCGAACCTGGGTAAGATCCGCCGACGTGCATGTCTTCGCCTCATCCCGTTTCCAGGCACCGGCGATGTCTTACTGGCTCCCAGAATGATAAGCCACCCGTTGGCATATGTCGCACCTACCACCCGACACACCATATCCTAGCTGCTACGGCTACAAGGCATCGTACGAAGAAGACGAGGGCGAACAAGCTATGCCAGGGGGTCAACGAGGGAGGAAGAAGGTGGCTGGTGCGGCACCGCTGGGTGCAACACTGTGGCTGCTTCGCGTGCTCACGCATGTGCCAGGGCCACATGGGTGTGCTATGATGTCTACTACGCAACCTTCTTCTTGTAGACTCGTGTTGGGCCTCCAAGCGTAGAGTTTTGTAGGACAGTAGCAAATTTTTCTCAAGTGGATGACCTAAGGTTTATCAATTCGTGGGAGGCGTAGGATGAAGATGGTCCCTCTCAAACAACCATGCAACCAAATAACAAAGAGTCTCTTGTGTCCCAAACACACCCAATACAATGGTAAATTGTATAGGTGCACTAGTTCGGCGAAGAGATGGTGATACAAGTGCAATATGGATGATAGATATAGTTTTTTTGTAATCCAAAAATATAAAAACAGCAAGGTGG
Organism: Triticum aestivum; assembly: GCF_018294505.1. Classification (NCBI taxonomy): domain Eukaryota; kingdom Viridiplantae; phylum Streptophyta; class Magnoliopsida; order Poales; family Poaceae; genus Triticum; species Triticum aestivum. Next base: position 382,971,734 of record NC_057814.1, on the reverse strand, counting down.
CAAGTTACAAAAGTGAGAGAAAATGGTATTGCAATGCTTGAAAACAAGGCCTAGGGTTCATACTTTCACTAGTGCAAGTTCTCTCAACAATGATAACATAATTAGATCATATGGCAATCCCTCAACATGCGACAAAAGTCACTCCAAAGTTCCTATCACAGAGAACATAAGATGAAATTGCTTGTAGGGTACGAAACCACCTCAAAGTTATTCTTTCCGATCAATCCATTGAGCTATACCTATAAGTGTCACAAACAACCCTAGAGTTCGTAGTAAAATAACACCATATGAAACACATCAATCAACCCTAATGTCACCTAGACACCCCAATGTCACCACAAGTATCTGTGGGTTAATTATACGATATGCATCAAACAACTTTAGATTCATAATATTCAATCCAACACAAAGAACTTCAAAGAGTGCCCCAAGATTCCTACCAGAGAAACAAGGAAGAAAACGTGCATCAACCCGTATGCATAGATTGCCCCAATGTCACCTCGGGAATCCGCGAGTTGAGTGCCAAAACATACATCAAGTGAATCAATAGAATACCCCATTGTCACCACGGGTATCCCACGCAAGACATACATCAAATGTTCCCAAATCCATAATAGTATTCAATACGATAATAGTGAAACCTCAAAGGTAAAATTCAATTCGTCACAAGAAGGTAGAGGGGGAGAACACCATATGATCCAACTATAATAACAAAGCTCGTGGTACATCAAGATCCTGCCAAATCAAGAACACGAGAGAGAGAGAGATCAAACACATAGCTACTGGTACATACCCTCAGCCCTGAGGGTAACTACTCCCTCCTTGTTATGGAGACCGCCGGTATGATGAAGATGGCCACCGGTGATGGTTTCCCCCTCCAGCAGGGTGCCGGAACGGACTCCCAATTGGTTTTTCGTGGCTACAGAGGCTTGCGGCGGCGAAACTCCCGATCTAGGTTTATTTCTGGAGGTTTTGGGATTTATAGGAGGTGTTGGCGTCGAAGACAAGTGAAGGGGCCCCACGAGGCGACGGCAAGGCAGGGGGCGCGCCCTCCACCATTGTGGTTGCCTCGGGACTCCTCTCTGATATCTTTTTGTTCCAGTATTTTTTATATTTTCCAAAAATATTCTCCGTAAATTTTCAGCACGTTCTGAGAACTTTTATTTCTGCACAAAAAATGACACCACGGTAGTTCTGCTGAAAACAACATCAGTCCGGGTTAGTTCTAATCAAATTATATAAAATTGTTGTAAACATGGCATGAATACTTCATAAATTATAGATACGTTGGAGAATGTCATGCTGCAATATGGAGACCCAGCCAGCGACGAGCGCCGCGTACATGATGCGAAAGAGAAAGTAGATGGTGCCACCATTCCACTATGGGCAGCGCGGATTAACGAACTGGTTCTAGCTCGTGAGCATGCCGGAGCAAACCCCGGCGATGCGGAAGTCGGCGAGCACCGCAACCTCGCCAACGAGGAGCAGTTGTAAGTTGTAGCCAGGCCGGCTTTAGTGCGTGCGCACGTTCGCGTACACGCGTATATTTTTGCTTTGCGTGGCACGTACACGCGTGATACATACCTCTGTAGAGCTAGCTAGCGTACGGTACACTGCCTACAATTGATCCCGCGCCCGCGCAAGAAAACGACCGACCTGCGCGGTACGCTATGAATGCTACCACGCACCATGGCATGCATGCATACACACACTTTTCTTTTTAGATGAAAAAGTCAACAAACCCGGTCTTCCTTGCGACGTCACCAAATCCACTCCTAAAATATTATCAAGGTTAAAAATGACCGGGATTAAAGAGGACAGGGTATGGACTTCAGGGATTTAGAGGTGAGGGTTTGCTTTCGACCGGCACTACAATCTCAAGGTTTAAATCAGACTTTACTCCCTAGACGGAAGGAGTAGTACGAGATACGGTCGCACACTAACTAAGGTTGAATATAAGTGCCCAAAATTATTGGAAGAGAGCAAGGTGTATATACTAAATAATTAAAATTGAATTTCTCGTTTATTTTGAAACGGAGGCAAAAGATTTGCCTCATCCACTAAATAAGAGGAGAATTGAGTTTCACAGTTTGCAAGTGACCCTAAAAATAAACGGCATGTCAACTACTCTCAATACGCCCGGGATCCTCAAAGGCGAGGTGTCCATTGGGGAATTGGTAGGGCGGGTGAGTGCGAGAATGTAATTGTCACGATTATCGCCATGGAGTAGTGTAGTCGTGGAGTTGGGTTCATGCAAACTGTAACACCAACGTGGAGGGGCTCTTCCCCCACTCTCTCTCTTTAATATAAAGTATGCACACTCGTGCATATTCGAGAAAAAAGTTTCTTAGCACCCACTGTAACCCTTAGTACATACGGTGGCACACTGACTTAGGCCGAATATAAGTGCCCAAAATATTTAAAATTGGAGGATGGTGCACCCACCTTTCCGATATTTTGACCGTGCGTGGTTCAGTTATTGCTTTGGAGGGTCGTGTACCACACGTGAACGATAGTAAGTACGACCGGGAGGCGTGGAGCGTTAATTTTGAGTTGACTCCTTCAAGCGTTAAATTTTCTTCACGTGTTAGTTTTGCCCTACTAGTATTTTTCTTCACTATTAGTATGTTAAATAAAGAGTTCCATTTCGTGCACAATTTAAAATGATTTTTATGGAGAGAAAAAGAAAACCACTCCAACTATATACTCCCTCTGTTTTTATTTACTCTGCATATTAGTTTTGGTTAAAGCCAAGCTTTAGAAACTTTGATAAAGTTTATAGACAAAAATACTAACATATGCAATAACAAATCAATATTATTTGATTTGTTGTTGAATGTACTTCCCATCATATATATTTGTTATGCTAAATATTTATATTCATTTCTATAAATTTGGTCAAACTTTACAGAGTTTGACTTCAGTCAACTCTAATATGCAGAGTAAATAAAAACGGAGGTAGTATGTGCTACCTCTTGAGCACTGCGTTTATTTTCCCTTGAAGAGGAAAGGGTGATGCAGCAAAGTAGCTTAAGTATTTCCCTCAGTTTTTGAGAACCAAGGTATCAATCCAGTAGGAGGTTACATGCAAGTCGCCTTATGCTTGCACAAACAAATAAGAACCTTGCAACCAACGCGATAAAGGGGTTGTCAATCCCTTCACGGCCACTTGCAAAAGTGAGATCTGATAGAGATAATAAGATAAATATTTTTGGTATTTTTTATGATATAGATTGGAAAGTAAAAATTGTAAAGTAAAATAAGCGGAAACTTATATGATGGAGAATATACCCGGGGGCCATAGGTTTCACTAGTGGCTTCTCTCAAGATAGCATAAGTATTACGGTGGGTGAACAAATTACTGTCGAGAAGTTGATAGAAAAGTGCATAATTACGAGAATATCTAGGCATGATCATGTATATAGGCATCACATCCGCGACAAGTAGACCGAAATGATTCTGCATCTACTACTATTACTCCACACATCGACCGCTATCGAGCATGCATCTAGAGTATTAAGTTCATAAGAACAGAGTAACGCATTAAGCAAGATGACATGATGTAGAGGGATAAACTCAGGCAATATGATATAAACCCCATCTTTTTATCCTCGATGGCAACAATACAATACGTGTCGTTTCCCCTACTGTCATTGGGATCGAGCAACGCAAGATTGAACCCAAAGCTAAGCACTTCTCCCATTGCAAGAAAGATCAATCTAGTAGGCCAAACCAAGCTGATAATTCGAAGAGACTTGCAAAGATAACAAATCATACATAAAAGAATTTAGAGGAGATTCAAATATTGTTCATAGATAATCTTGATCATAAACCCACAATTCATCGGATCTCGACAAACACACCGCAAAAAGAATTACATCGAATAGATCTCCAAGAAGATCGAGGAGAACTTTGTATTGAGATCCAAAGAGAGAGAAGAAGCCATCTAGCTAATAACTATGGACCTGAAGGTCTGTGGTAAACTACTCACACATCATCGGAGAGGCCATGGTGTTGATGTAGAAGCCCTCCGTGATTGATTCCCCCTCCAGCGGAGCGTCGGAAAAGGCCCCAAGATGGGATCTCACGGGTACAGAAGGTTGCGGCGGTGGAAATAGGGTTTCGTGGTGCTCTCGGATGTTTTCGGGGTATGTGTATATATATAGGAGGAAGAAGTAGGTCGGTGGAGCTGCGAGGGGCCCACGAGGGTGGGGGCGCGCCCAGGGGGCCAGGCGCGCCTCCCTACCTCGTGGCCTCCTCGCTTATTTCGTGACGTCCACTCCAAGTCCCCTGGATCACGTTTGTTCCAAAAATAACTCTCCCGAAGGTTTCATTCCGTTTGGATTCAATTTGATATTCCTTTTCTGCGAAACACTGAAATAGGCAAAAAAACAGCAATTTGCACTGGGCCTTTGGTTAGCAGGTTAGTCCCAAAAATAATATAAAAGTAATTGCATGGAACAATCAAAAATTATAGATATGTTGGAGACGTATCAAGCATCCCCAAGCTTAATTCTTGCTCGTCCTCGAGTAGGTAAATAATAAAAACAGAATTTTTGATGTGGAATGCTACCTAGCATAATTTTCTATGTAATTTCCTTTATTGTGGCATGAATGTTCAGATCCAAAAGATTCAAGATAAAAGTTTAATATTGACATAAAAATAATAATACTTCAAGCATACTAACTAAGCAATTATGTCTTCTCAAAATAACATGGCCAAAGAAAGTTATCCCTACAAAATCATATAGTCTGGCTATGCTCTATCTTCATCACACAAAGTATTTAATCATGCACAACCCCAATGACAAGCCAAGCAATTGTTTCATACTTTTGATGTTCTCAAACTTTTTCAATCTTCACACAATACATCAGCGTGAGCCATGGACATAGCACTATATGTGGAATAGAATGGTGGTTGTGGAGAAGACAAAAAGGAGAAGATAGTCTCACATCAACTAGGCGTATCAACGGGCTATGGAGATGCCCATCAATAGATATCAATGTGAGTGAGTAGGGATTGCCATGCAACGGATGCACTAGAGCTACAAGTGTATGAAAGCTCAACAAAAGAAACTAAGTGGGTGTGCATCCAACTCGCTTGCTCACGAAGACCTAGGGCATTTTGAGGAAGCCCATCATTGGAATATACAAGCCAAGTTCTATAATGTAAAATTCCCACTAGTATATGAAAGTGACAACATAAGAGACTCTCTATCATGAAGAACATGGTGCTACTTTGAAGCACAAGTGTGGTAAAAGGATAGTAACATTGTTCCTTCTCTCTTTTTCTCTCATTTTTGGGCCTTTTTCTCTCTTTTTTATGGCCTCTTTTTTTCTTCTTTTTTTCTTTTCGTCCGGAGTCTCATCCCGACTTGTGGGGGAATCATAGCCTCCATCATCATTTCCTCACTTGGGACAATGCTCTAATAATGATGATCATCACACTCTTATTTACTTACAACTCAAAAATTACAACTCAATACTTAGAACAAAATATGACTCTATGTGAATGCCTCCGGTGGTGTACCGGGATGGGCAATGAATCAAGAATGACATGTATGATAAATTATGCACGGTAGCTTTGCGACAAATACGATGTCAACTACATGATCATGCAAGGCAATATGACAATGATGAAGCATGTCATAATAAACGAAACGGTGGTAAGTTGCATGGCAATATATCTCGGAATGGCTATGGAAATGCCATAACAGGTAGGTATGGTGGCTGTTTTGAGGAAGGTATATGGTGGGTGTATGATACCGGCGAAAAGTGCGCGGTATTAGAGAGGCTAGAAATGGTGGAAGGGTGAGAGTGCGTATAATCCATGCACTCAACATTAGTCATAAAGAACTCACATACTTATTGCAAAAATCTATTAGTTATCAAAACGAAGTACTACGCGCATGCTCCTAGGGGGATAGATTGGTAGGAAAAGACCATCGCTCGTCCCCGACCGCCATTCATAAGGAAGACAATCAATAAATAAATCATGCTCTGACTTCATCACATAACGGTTCACCATACGTGCATGCTACGGGAACCACAAACTTTAGAACAAGTATTTCTCAAATTCACAACTAATCAACTAGCATGACTCTAATATCACCATCTTCATATCTCAAAACAATTATCAAGTATCAAACTTCTCATAGTATTCAATGCCATTTTTATGAAAGTTTTTATTATACCAATCTTGGATGCCTATCATATTAGGACTAATTTTATAGCCAAAGCAAACTACCATGCTGTTCTAAAAGACTCTCAAAATAATATAAGTGAAGCATGAGAGATCAATTATTTCTACAAAATAAAACCACCACCGGGCTCTAAAAGATATAAGTGAAGCACTAGAGCAAAATTATCTAGCTCAAAAGATATAAGTGAAGCACATAGAGTATTCTAATAAATTCAGATTCATGTGTGTCTCTCCCAAAAAGGTGTGTACATCAAGGATGATTGTGGTAAACTAAAAAGCAAAGACTAAAATCATACAAGACGCTCCAAGCAAAACACATATCATGTGGTGAATAAAAATATAGCCTCAAGTATAGTTACCGATGGACGAAGACGAAAGAGGGGATGCCTTCCGGGGCATCCCCAAGCTTAGGCTCTTGCCACTCCTTATTCCATAATCCATCAAATCTTTACCCAAAACTTGAAAGCTTCACAACACAAAACTCAACAGAAAATCTCATGAGCTCCGTTAGCGAAAGAAAACAAACCACCACTTCAAGGTACTGTAATGAACTCATTCTTTATTTATATTGATGTTAAACCTACTTTATTCCAACTTCTCTATGGTTTATACCCTCCGATACTAGCCATAGATTCATCAAAATAAGCAAACAACACAAGAAAAACAGAATCTGTCAAAAACAGAACAGTCTGTAGTAATCTGTATCAAACACAAACTTTTTGTAACTCAAAAATTCTGTATGATTTTTTCAGCAATTGGAATCTGTATTTTATCACGTTCTGGTGATTTTTAACAATTGTTTTCGTGAGCAGAAAGTTTCTGATTTTTTCAGCAAGATCAATGAACTATCATCCAAGAAGATCCTATAGGTTTTACTTGGCACAAACACTAATTAAAACATAAAACCACATCTAACCAGAGGCTTGATCAAATATTTGTTGAATAACAGCAAGGAAAAATATTGGGTTGTCTCCCAACAAGCACTTTTCTTTAAAGCCTTTTAGCTAGGCATTGATAATTTTAATGATGCTCACATGGAAGACAAGAATTGAAGCACAAAGAGAGCACCATAAAACATATGACAAACACACTTAAGTATAACATACTTCCTATGCATAGGTATTTTATAAGCAAACAAATTATCAAGGCGAGCAAGATCTAGCATATGCAAGGAAGGAGAAAGAAACAAAAGCAATCTCAACATGACGAGAGGTAATTTAGTAAGATAAAAATTTATACAACCATATTTTCCTCTCTCATAATAATTACATGTAGGATCATAGGCAAATTCAACAAAATAGCTATCACATAACATATTCTTAACACGATCCACAAGCATGCGAAGTTGACACTCTTCCAAAATAGTGGGATTATCATTAACTAAAGTCATGACCTCTCCAAACCCACTTTTATCAAAAAATTCACAAGATTGAACATTCTCCAAATATGTGGGATCTAAAGTCGACACTCTTCCAAACCCACTTTCAATATTATTACAAACATTATTATCAATCTCATATTCATCATGGGGCTTAAATAAATTTTCAAGATCATAAGAAGAATCACCCCAATCATGATCATTGAAACAAGTAGTAGACATAGCAAAACTAGCATCCCCAAGCTTAGGGTTTTGCATATTATAAGCACAATTGACATTAATAGAATTTATACTATCATCATTGCAATCATGCTTTTTATTCAAAGATCCATCATGAATCACTCCATAAAGTACTTCATCACAATTTTCAGATTCACGAATTTCAAGCAAAACTTCATAAAGATAATCTAGTGCACAAAACTCACTAGCAATTGGTTCATCATAATTGGATCTCTTTAAAAGATTAGCAAGCGGATGAGGATCCATAGATCTTAGGTTCTCTGTTTAGCAATAAATAAACAACTATTCCAACCAAACGAGCAAACGAGCCAAGTAAGACATCAAAGCAAACGAAAAGACGAACAGAAGAAGGGTGAATAAAATGGCAAGGGTGAAGTGGGGGAAAGGAAAACGAGAGGCAAATGGCAAATAATGTAATGCGAGGGATATGATTTTGTGATGGGTACTTGGTATATCTTGACTTGACTTGGCAACTGCGCCAGAAATGGCTAGTTGCTGGGAGATCAAATCTTGACTTGACTTGGCGTAAGCCTCCCCGGCAACGGCGCCAGAAATCCTTCTTGCTACCTCTTGAGCACTGCGTTGGTTTTCCCTTGAAGAGGAAAGGGTGATGCAGCAAAGTAGCGTAAGTATTTCCCTCAGTTTTTGAGAACCAAGGTATCAATCCTGTAGGAGGTTACATGCAAGTCGCCTTATACCTGCACAAACAAATAAGAACCTTGCAACCAACGCGATAAAGGGGTTGCCGATCCCTTCACGGCCACTTGCAAAAGTGAGATCTGATAGAGATAATAAGATAAATATTTTTGGTATTTTTTATGATATAGATTGGGAAGTAAAAATTGTAAAGTAAAATAAAGCCGAACTTATATGATGGAGAATAGACCCGGGGGCCATAGGTTTCACTAGTGGCTTCTCTCAAGATAGCATAAGTATTACGGTGGGTGAACAAATTACTGTCGAGCAATTGATCGAAAAGTGCATAATTATGAGAATATCTAGGCATGATCATGTATATAGGCATCACATCCGCGACAAGTGGACCGAAGCGATTCTGCATCTACTACTATTACTCCACACATCGACCGCTATCGAGCATGCATCTAGAGTATTAAGTTCATAAGAACAGAGTAACGCATTAAGCAAGATGACATGATGTATATGGATAAACTCAGGCAGTATGATATAAACCCCATCTTTTTATCCTCGATGGCAACAATACAATACGTGTCGTTTCCCCTACTGTCATTGGGATCGAGCAACGCAAGATTGAACCCAAAGCTAAGCACTTCTCCCATTGCAAGAAAGATCAATCTAGTAGGCCAAACCAAACTGATAATTCGAAGAGACTTGCAAAGATAACAAATCATACATAAAAGAATTTAGAGGAGATTCAAATATTGTTCATAGATAATCTTGATCATAAACCCACAATTCATCGAATCTCGACAAACACACCGCAAAAAGAATTACATCGAATAGATCTCCAAGAAGATCGAGGAGAACTTTGTATTGAGATCCAAAGAGAGAGAAGAAGCCATCTAGCTAATAACTATGGACCCGAAGGTCTTTGGTAAACTACTCACACATCATCGGAGAGGGCATGGTGTTGATTTAGAAGCCCTCCGTGATCGATTCCCCCTCCGGCGAAGCCCCGATAAAGGCTCCAAGATGGGATCTCACGGGTACAGAAGGTTGCGGCGGTGGAAATAGGGTTTCGTGGTGCTCTCGGATGTTTTTGGGGTATGTGGATATATATATGGGAGGAAGAAGTAGGTCGGTGGAGTTGCGAGGGGCCCATGAGGGTGGGGGGCGCGCCCAGGGGGGCCAGGCGCGCCTCCCTGCCTCGTGGTCTCCTCGCTTCTTTCTGGACGTCCACTCCAAGTCCCCTGGATCACGTTTGTTCCAAAAATAACTCTCCCGAAGGTTTCATTGCATTAGGATTCCGTTTGATATTCCTTTTCTGCAAAACACTGAAATAGGCAAAAACAGCAATTTGCACTGGGCCTTTGGTTAGTAGGTTAGTCCCAAAAATAATATAAAAGTGCTTAGTAAAGCCCATTAAACATCCAAAACAGATAATATAATAGCATGGAACAATAAAAATTATAGATACGTTGGAGACGTATTAGTATGCTGCAGCCTCGACGCTTGTTTTCAAGGGTTTGCTCTCTACACACTCTCTCTCCACTATATATATACACGCTGGAGCATCAGTGCTTGTAGTTGCTCTCTACACACTCTCTCACCCTATCCAGATCTAAACAACTAAAACAAGATTGCGTTGGCCTCTCCTCTCTCTCTCTCCCCTCATTGTTGGTCAAAGAGCTGGCAGGATCCCTTCCGTTGGGGAAGGCAAGGAGGCTTAACGCTGTCGCCGTCGGCGAGGGAGGGAATCCACTGCCAGCGCCGCTGTTCTCTTTCACCCAGAGGCGGCGCGGGAGGGCCTCTGACCCCTTCTTCCTCGTCGTCGTACATAGGGTGGGCAGATCGGCCTCCGGCCGCCCATCGAGCCACACCCCGAGAACCTTAAGGTATAATTTTCTTAATCCACAGGCATTGCTCTAGCTGCATGTGGAATTCTTTTCGCTTCTGCACTCGAATCTAGGTGTTGGATCAAACAGAAAAGTAGTGGGAAAGTTGTATGGCATGAATCTAGGACATGGTTCAAAGAGGAAAGGAGGGGGGAAGTAGTACAGACTAGCTATCCAACACCTATGTTGGTCGAAAATGTAAACAATGACAAACACAGTACACACATCTGTAAGGAACTGATCTTTCTGTGGGTGGGGGAAAAGGCTGTATAGTTTGAGCAGGACTAGATTCGCTGCCCTCACATAGGGAAAGGTGTCTAAAGATAACAAAATGGGACCAACACAAATATTCTCCATGGTTGTTTGTTGCAACAGACTGTGCATCACCCCTTTATACATCGGTAGATGCACATGGTGCTTGTGCATCCACTGTCCCATACAACTCTTTAGCTGTTGTAAATCTAATAACACCGCTGGAAAATTGAAGCAATGCCATAGTTAAAAGAAAATTACATGTTTAACGAATTTTATTGTTAATATAATCTCTCTGTTAATATGAATCAATGCCACTGTTTGAGAAATGCTACTGTCTTGCTTTCTTTCCCATTTAGATAAGTTAGATGCTTCTTTTTGTGGGCTTCTGTGTCATCCACTGTTATTGACAAGTAGTTGTTTCCTTTGAACCTATGTGTAAACAGAGTTATCTACTTCACCTCGTTACTATTGCGAAATTTTGTTGCACTACACAAAACACTTTTGTTTTAAGAGTGTTTTGTGCAGTTCAACCAAAATGTCACACCGACAATGTTGAGTGATTGCTTGATCCTAGTGGAACTGCACAAGAGGAGATCTGACTTCCTATCCGTGTTGGCAAATTTGTTTCAGATCTTCTTCTTGTGAGTTGTTTGAATTCCGTGTCATGAGAGGTCAGTACTAGCCTTCTTTCACATGATTGTGTGATTTCGCTTGAAGCTACGTCAGTATTTCCCCAAAGAGGAAGGGATGATGCAGCACAGCGGCGGTAGGTATTTCCCTCAGATATGAAACCAAGGTTATCGAACCAGTAGGAGAACCAAGCAACACAACGTAAACAGCTCCTGCACACAGATAACAAATCCTCGCAACCCGACGTGTTAAATGGGTTGTCAATCCCTTCCGGTCTACGGCACCTCAAGATAGGCAAAAGGATGTGAGATAAATTGTAGTAGATTGATAGATTGAACGCCAAATAAAATAAATAGAAATAAAACGCAGCAAGGTATTTTTGTATTTTTGGTATAATAGATCTGAAAATAAATGGAAGAGAGAAGTAGATCGCAAAGGCAAATAATATGAGAAAGAAGACCCGGGGGCCGTAGGTTTCACTAGTGGCTTCTCTCGAGAAAAATAACAAACATTGGGTAAACAAATTACTGTTGGGCAATTGATAGAACTTTGAATAATCATGACGATATCCAGGCAATGATCATTATATAGGCATCACGTCCAAGATTAGTAGACCAACTCTTGCCTGCATCTACTACTATTACTCCACACATCGACCGCTATCTAGCATGCATCTCGTGTATTAAGTTCATGGAAAAACGGAGTAATGCAATAAGAACGATGACATGATGTAGACAAGATCTATCTATGTAGAGATAGACCCCATCATTTTATCCTTAGTAGCAAAAATACATACGTGCCGGTTCCCCTTCTGTCACTGGGATCAAGCACCGTAAGATCGAACCCACTACAAAGCACCTCTTCCCATTGCAAGATAAATAGATCAAGTTGGCCAAACAAAACCCAAATATCGGAGAACAAATACGAGGCTATAAGCAATCATGCATATAAGAGATCAAAGAAACTCAAATAACTTTCATGGATATAAAAAGATATAACTGATCATAAACTCGAAGTTCATCAGATCCCAACAAACACACCGCAAAAAGAGTTACATCTTATGGATCTCCAAGAGACCATTGTATTGAGAATTCAGCGAGAGAGAGCAAGCCATCTAGCTACTAACTACGGACCCGAAGGTCTACAAAGAACTACTCACGCATCATTGGAGAGGCACCAATGGACGTGGTGAACCCCATCCAAGATGGTGTCTAGATTGGATCTGGTAGTTCTGGACTCTGCGACGACTGGATGAATATTTCATCGACTCCCCTAGGGTTTTGGGAATATTGGGGTATTTATAGAGCAAAGAGGCGGTCCGGGGGGCACCCTGAGGAGGGCACAACCCACCAGGGCGCGCCTGGGCCTCCTGGCGCGCCCTGGTGGGTTGTTCCCCCCTCGGGGCACCCCCGAGGCGCAACCAGGGCCCATTATGTTCCTTCTGGTCCATAAAAAATCTCCATAAAGTTTCATTGCATTTGGACTTCGTATGATATTCATTTCCTGTGAGGTACAAAAACATGCAGAAAACAACAACTGGCACTTGGCACTATGTCAATAGGTTAGTACCAAAAAATGATATAAAATGATTATAGAACATCCAAGAATGATAATATAACAGCATGAAACAATAAAAAATTATAGATACGTTGGAGACGTATCAGCATCCCCAAGCTTAACTCCTACTCGTCCTCGAGTAGGTAAGTGATAAAAACAGAATTTTTGATGTGGAATGCTGCCTAACATGTTATATCATATTATTTTCTTTATAGCATGGACAATTGGACTTTTATGTGATTCAAAGCAATAGTCTAGTATTGACATAATAATTTTGATACTCAAGCATATCAACAAGCAACCATGTCTTTCAAAATATCAATGCTAAAATAAGTTATCCCTAGCCCATCATGCTCAACCATTGATCCATTCATGAAACACAATCGAATATTAGCTACACCCAAGACTTAAGTACGATCATATTGCCTCCTAGTTGGTGCTTTTATAAGAGAAGATGGATACTCAAATTCAAAATAAAAATTGCATAAAGTAAAAGAAAGGCCCTTCAGAGAGGGAAGTAGGGATTTGTAGAGGTGCCAGAGCTCAAAGCAAAAAATTAGAGATAAAAACATTTTGGGAGGTGTATCCATCCCACCAACGAAAACGACTGAGAGTTCCCAACACTTTCCATGCTAGATATATCATAGGTGGTTCCCAAACAGAAAATAAAGTTTATTCCTTTTTCCACCATACTTTCACTTTCCATCGCTAACCGTATCCACGGTTGCCCTCCATACCAACACTTTCCAAGGAATTTATTATTTGACAACATAAAGTAAATTCATTTTTGCATTTCGGGACTGGGCATCCCTAAAACCTTTGCCTTACTCTCGTGCAATGACAAGTGAATAAACACTCATCGTGAGAATAACACATCCGGCATGGAAAATGTTAGCCACCCCTCACCGCTCCGCGAGCGAAACAAATACACAAAAGAGAAGTTTATTTTGAAAATTAGAGATGGCACATGCAAATTTGCTTAGAACGGCAAAAGAATACCGCATATAGGTAGATATAGTGGACTCATGTGGCAAAACTGGTTTAAAGGATTTTGGATGCACAAGTAGAGATCATACTTAGTGCAAAATGAAGGCTAGCAAAAGATTGAGAAGCGACCAACCAAGAAACGAATAATCTCATAAGCTAGCATTCAGCATAATTAACACCGAATAATGCACCACAAGTAGGATATAATTTCATTGCATGACTATTGACTTTCGTGCTTGCATAGGGAATCACAAACCTTAACACCAATATTCTTACTAAAGCATAATTACTCATCAACACAACTCACATATCACATCATCATATCTCAAAACTATTACTAAGAATCAAGTTCATTTTGTCCAATGATCTTCATGAAAGTTTTTATTATATCCTTCTTGGATATCTATCACTTTGGGACTAATTTTCATGTGTTGCTTTTCATAAGCTCAAACAAATATAAGTGAAGATCATGAGCATAAATATTTCTTTCTCTCAAAATAATTTAAGTGAAGCAAGAGAGAATTTCTTGAAAATTTTACGAACTCTCAAATAAATCTAAGTGAGGCAAGAGAGCATTTCTTCAAAAATACTAAGCACACCGTGCTCAAAAACATATAAGTGAAGCACTAGAGCAAGTCCATAGCTCATAAAAATTTAAGTGAAGCATAGAGAGCAATTCTAACAAGTCCGGACATAATTTTGGCTCTCTCAAATAGATGTGTCCAGCAAGGATTGATGACTTAAAACACAAAATAAAACAAGCAAAGACTCATATCATACAAGACGCTCCAAGCAAAACACATATCATGTGACTAATAAAAATATAGCTTCGAGTAAAATACCGATGGTCGTTAGAAGAAAGCGGGGATGCCACTCGGGGGCATCCCCAAGCTTAGTTTGGTTTCTCATTTTTCGATAATATCTTGGGATGCCGGGTCATACCCAAGCTTAGGCTCTTCTATCCTTCCTTCATCCATCGTAAGATAACCCAAAACTTGAAAACTTCAATCACACAAAACCCAACAAAACCTTCGTAGATCCGTTAGTATAAGAAAGCAAACCAATACTATAAGTACTGTATCAAATCAATTCATATTTTGTTTTTGTATTATATCTACTGTATTCCAACTTTTCTGTGGCAAAAACTCATCAAAGAAACCATAGCACCATCAAAATAAGCACACAACACAAAGAAAACAGAATCTGTCAAAACAGAACAGACTAGAAATGTGACTATTTCGAATACTTCTGTAACTCCAAAAATTCTGAAAAAATAGGACGACCAGGGTAATTTTTATATTAATCTTCTACAAAAATAATTGGCATTTTATCACGTTCTGGTGATTTTTAACAATTGTTTTCATGACTGCACAAGTTTATGTTTTTCAACAAGATCAAACAACTATTACCCAAGAAGATCCTATAGGCTTTACTTGGCACAAATACTAATTAAAACACAAAAAACACAATCATACCAGTAGCATAATTGTGCAAACACACAAAAACAGAAAGCAAAAAGCAAAAATAAATTTTATTCATTGGGTTGCCTCCCAACAAGCGTATAGATTTACGCCCTTAGCTAGGCATAAAGCAAGGATCTAAGTTTTGTCATGTTTGGTTCGAGATCCATAAGATGCCCTGTGGATTGATTCATAAGGTGGCTTAATTCTTGTTCTAGGAAATTGTTCCATACCCTTCCTCAAAGGAAATTGGAACTTAATATTGCCTTCTTTCATATCAATCACGACACCGATAGTGCATAAAAACGGTCTACCAATAATAATTGGACAAGACGGATTGCAATCAATATCAAGAACAATAAAATCTATGGGCACATAATTCCTATTTGCAAGAATAAGAACATCATTAATTCTTCCCATAGGCTTTTTAATAGTAGAATCCGCCAAGTGCAAATTCAAAGAACATTCTTCAAGATTAGAAATACCAAACACATCACATAAAGATTTCAAAATTGTAGAAACACTAGCACCCAAGTCACACAAAGCAAAACACTCATAATTTTGAATCTTGACTTTGATAGTAGGTTCCCATTCATCATGCAATTTTCTAGGAATTGAAACTTCTAATTACATTTTTTTCTTCAAAAGCTTTCATCATAGCATCAACAATATGTTTAGTAAAAGCTTTATTTTGTTCCTAAGCATGGGGTGAATTTATCATGGATTGCAACAAAGAAATACAATCAATCAAAGATAAACTATCATAATTAAAGTCTTTGTAATCCAAAAGAGTGGGCACATCACTAGTTGAAGTCTTGACCTCTCCAAACCCACTTTCATCAATTTTCTGAACAAGATTTTCACCCTCCGATATATTGGGACACCTTCTACCTAAAGTTGACTCTTCTCCAGTCCCTTTTTCATCAATCTTAACTTCACTAAACAAAAAATCAATAGAAGAAACACCAATTATTTTAAGATCTTCATCACTTTTACGAAAGTAATCACTAGAGAATGCTTTTTCTAAAAATTCTCTTTTAGCTCTAAGAATAGCGGTTCTTTTCTTACTTTCATCCATAGAAACATAAAGAGCTTTAATTGATTCATCAACCTTAGGCATAAAAAATTTCATCTTGAGATTTTCCACATCATGAGCAATTCTATCAACACTTCTAGACAAATCATCAATCTTATTCAACTTTTCTTCTATGGAAGTGTTGAAAACTTTTTGCGTGTTGATAAATTCTTTAATATTATTCTCAAGATCAGAGGTGTTCCTATTATTATTATAAGATTGATTTCCATAGGAATTACCATAATTATTAGAGGAATTACTAGGAAAAGGCCTAGGATTAAAATTACCTCTATAAGCATTGTTATTGAAATTGTTTCGAGAAATCAAATTCACATCTATGGCATCACTATTTTGCTCAATCAAAGTAGACAAAGGCATATCATTAAAATCAATAGGAGCACTTTTACTAGCAACCAATTTCATAAGAGCATCAACTTTTTCACTCAAAGAAGAAATTTCTTCAACCGAATTAGCCTTTTTACTAGTAGGAGCCCTTTCGGTATGCCATTGGAGTAATTTTCCATGATATTATCAAGAAATTTGGTGGCTTCACCCAAAGTAATTTCCATAAAAGTACCACCCGCGGCAGAATCTAAAAGATTACGAGAAATAAAATTCAACCCCGCATAAAATTTGTGTATGATCATCCAAAGATTTAACCCATGAGTTGGGCAATTCCTTAGCATCATTTTCATCCTTTCCCAAGATTGTGCAACATGCTCATGTTCAGGTTGCTTGAAATTCATGATCTGGGTTCTAAGGGAAATAATTTTTGCGGGAGGAAAATACTTAGTGATAAAAGCATCTTTGCACTTATTCCAAGAATCGATACTATTGCAAAGCAAAGAAGAGAACTAAAATTTTCCAGAATCACGCAAAGAAAACGGAAATAATTTCATCTTCACCACATCATTGTCCACATCATTTTTCTTTTGCATATCGCATAATTCCACGAAGGTATTAAGATGGGACGCGACATCCTCATTAGGAGTATCGGAAAATTGATCTTTCATAACAAGATTCAACAAAGCAGTATTAATATCACAAGACTCCGCACTAGTGGCGGGAGGAGCAATCGGAGTGCCAATAAAATCATTGTTCTTGGTATTTGAGAAATCACATAACTTGGTGTTCTCTTGAGTCATGATGGCTACACAACAAGATTGCACTCAAAAAATAGATCCGGCAAGAAAACAGCGAATGGAAAAAGAGAGGCAAATAAAACGGAAAATTTTTGTGAAGTGGGGGAGAGGAAAACGAGAGGCAAATGGCAAATAATGTAAATTTCAAGGATATGAGATTTGTGATTAGGAACCTGGTATATGTTAAAGATCCTCCCCGGCAACGATGCCAGAAATGGTGCGTAGCCGGGAGACTATCTTGACTTGATCCTCCCCGGCAACGGCGCCAGAAATTCTTTTTGATGTCGCTTGAAGCTACATCGGTATTTCCCCAAAGAGGAAGGGATGATGCAGCACAACGGCGGTAGGTATTTCCCTCAGATATGAAACCAAGGTTATCGAACCAGTAGGAGAACCAAGCAACACAACGCAAACAGCTCCTGCACACAGATAACAAATCCTCGCAACCCGACGTGTTAAAGGGGTTGTCAATCCCTTCCGGGGTATGACACCTCAAGATAGGCAAAAGGATGTGAGATAAATTGTAGTAGATTGATAGATCGAACGCCAAATAAAAAAAATAAAAAAACGCAACAATGTATTTTTGTATTTTTGGTTTAATAGATCTGAAAATAAATGCAAGAGAAATGTAGATCGCAAAGGCAAATAATATGAGAAAGAAGACCCGGGGGCCGTAGGTTTCACTAGTGGCTTCTCTCGAGAAAAGTAGCAAATGGTGGGTAAACAAATTACTGGTGGGCAATAGATAGAACTTCAAATAAGCATGACAATATCCAGGCAATGATCATTATATAGGCATCACGTCCAAGATTAGTAGACCGACTCCTGCCTGCATCTACTACTATTACTCCACACATCGACCGCTATCCTGCATGCATCTAGTGTATTAAGTTCATGGAAAAACGGAGTAATGCAATAAGAACGATGACATGATGTAGACAAGATCTATCTATGTAGAGATAGACCCCATCGTTTTATCCTTAGTAGCAACGATACATACGTGTCGGTTCCCCTTCTGTCACTGGGATCAAGAACCGTAAGATCGAATCCACTACAAAGCACCTATTCCCATTGCAAGATAAATAGATCAAGTTGGCCAAAGAAAACCCAAATATCGGAGAATTAATACGAGGCTATAAGCAATCATGCATATAAGAGATCAAAGAAAATCAAATAACTTTCATGGATATAAAAAGATATAACTGATCATAAAATCAAAGTTCATCAGATCCCAACAAACACACCGCAAAAAGAGTTACATCATATGGATCTCCAAGAGACCATTGTATTGAGAATTCAGCGAGAGAGAGCAAGCCATCTAGCTACTAACTACGAACCCGAAGGTCTACAAAGAACTACTCACACATCATCGGAGAGGCACCAATGGAGGTGGTGAACCCCATCTGAGATGGTGTCTATATTGGATCTGGTGGTTCAGGACTCTGCGATGGCTGGATGAATATTTCGTCAACTCCCCTAGGGTTTTGGGAATATTGGGGTATTTATAGAGCAAAGAGGTGGTCCGGGGGCACCCGAGGAGGGCACAACCCACCAGGGCGCGCCTGGGCCTCCTGGCGCGCCCTGGTGGGTTGTGCCCCCCTCGGGGACCCCCAAGCGCAGCCAAGGCCCATTATGTTCCTTCTGGTCCATAAAAAATCTCTGTAAAGTTTCGTTGCATTTGGACTCCGTTTGATATTGATTTCCTGCGATGTAAAAAACATGCAGAAAACAACAACTGGCACTTGGCACTATGTCAATAGGTTAGTACCAAAAAATGATATAAAATGATTATAAAATATCCAAGATTGAAATATAACAGCATGGAACAATAAAAAATTATAGATACGTTGGAGACGTATCATTGTGCAGTGTGCTTTCATATGTTGTGCCACTTATACGGTAATGTTGCTTGATTTTAGTGAACTGCACAAATGGAGACCAGACTTCCAATCTGTATGTGCACGGCAATATCGCATTGAGGTAAGATAATGATATTTCACAACTATTGGCGTGTATTTTGCTACTGTCATCAAAAAATTAATGTCGTTGTTTAGTGTTATACTTGTGCTCCCTAATTGACATGCCAAATCTTACATTGAAGGTGAAGCTTGTCTGTTATTGAACCAAGTTATGAAGGGGAAGAACAAGCGAAAGAAAAACAAAAATCAACTCCCGGTGCTGTAATGAAGCACTGGAACTGTGATGACACATCTAATGATATAGTTTTGCATCTTAATTTATTGCTATGGCTGGAACGAGCAATTGTTTTGCCACTAATTTGATGCCACTCTTAATGTAATATGTAATTATCTCTACTTGTGCAAACAGGGATCTTCTTTGAAGATAACATATATTTTAGTGGAACTGCACAAGAAGATGTTGGAAACATTGAACTAACCGTCGAGTATATAGTAAGCATGGCAACCACAGTAGATAACAACAGATGGTTCCCGAGACGTGCTTCATCTGTATGCTCTACACAATAAGCCTCCTACCAAAGGTTGGTACCGGCCCACGGATTTCATCCATATGATTGAGCTTTGTCATGTCTATTGGTGTTGTGCTACTGTTTAGCTACTGTCATGAGAAAGTGGTATTGTCCTGGAGAAGTGCTTCATCTGTGCTGTTTTAAATATTTCCTTTCCTTTTTTCAAGCAAACAAGGATGCTAGCATTTAGTTGTTCTCTTGTCTTTGCACAACAGGATCATCCTCTTCATAACGAAAGGAAGCAGTTGAAGGACGGCTACATTACTGCCCACAAGAACAAACTACCTTCAGCTCAGAAGGACTCACAGATCTCCATCTTTGTTGCTGTGATGGCCAATACAATGTTGTTTTAGGATTCTTTCTGGTGAGTTCCATTTTTTTAAATGTGTAATGTGTGCTCTGCATGGATCATGTAGGTTGCCTGTTTAAACTGTCAATTCATAGTACAGTTTGCTTTATACTAATCACTTTTTTGTATTTATGCAAACAGGGATGCTCAACTTGATTTCAATGAGAACTGCAGAAAATGTTCTGATGGTTCGCGCCCTCCTTTATACTTCATCACGCACAATACATCAGATGTTCTCGAATCATTCATTTCCACCTCCAGCCACAAAATTTGCTACAAGAAAGGAGGTGCGGATATGTTCTAGGCGTTGCAACATATAAAGGTGAAATCATACAAGCTACGCGCGAAGTTGGTTGATTTTAGTGGAACTGCACAAAAAGAACAGCTGGTTTATTTAGCACGAGGTGACATGTCAATGTCCGAACTGATGGCAAACCCCGCCCATTCCACAATCGTAGGCATTTGATATTTTGGAATGGGAAAACCTTGTCCAAGTTTGCTTATTGATGTACGCAAAGACACGCATTTGATATTTTGGAATGGGACAACCTTGTCAAATTTTGCTCATTGATGTTAGCAAGAAGACATGCGATTGATATTTAAGAATGGGACGCCCTTTGCTGTCAGCAGCATCTCGATCGATTTTTCTCTATTCTTTAGTTGTGAAGTAAATATTTTCTCTGACATGTGAATCACTGAGATGCATAATCATCGATTGTTTTGAATGTTCTCTATGAATTGCCAGGCCTATGAGTTTGATTGCAATGTATAGGCATGCTAAAAAGCTGCTCAAACTTTTTGTGCGTGTGAAACTGCTGCAAATGAGGTGATCACCGTGCGTCCTGGGAATAATGCTAGTACATATTGTCTTGCATGTTCATCCAATGCCAGTGATAGAAGAATTCGAACTAATCAAACTAAATTAGTTCATACACGGCCAGATTTCATATAAACATGTCAGATTTCATTACATTTCATACATTCTTCAACTAAAAAGGGGTGCACCGGGGGTATAACTAATTAACCTAATCTATGATCTCCGACGCCCATTTCCCGTGTCCAGGTGAGCCGAACAGAAGCTTATTCTCTAGCACACCTCTCCAACTCCACGTCGCCGCCAAGAAGCTAATCGGCCATCAATGCTCAACCCGCCAAGCTTGGCTTCTACCGGAGGGTAGCAGTGGTGGCCTTACCTGGACCCGAGCGGCGGCGACCTACCGTGTTCCACTCTTCCTCGTTTTTTGTGTGGCACAACCTTGTTGGCAGCGGGGCGGGGCCTCGACAGAGCCAGGAAATGTCCTCTGCCTTATTGCTGGAGGGGCGGCGCCTGGGCAAAGCAGGGGAAATCCTCCCCCTCGTTGCCAGCAGGGCGGGGCCTCGGCGGAGCCGGCGATTTCCTCCGCCTCGTTGTTGGCGGGGCGGGGCCTCTGTGGAGCAGGGCCTCGCCGAAGCCGGCGAAGTCCGCCGTCTCGATGCTGGTGGGGCGGGGCCTCGGCGGAGCCGACGATGTCCTCTGCCTCCTTGTTGGCAAGGCGGGGCCTCGGCGGAGTAGGGCCTCGCCGAAGCCGGCGAAGTCCTCCGCCTCGGTGCCGGCGGGGCGGGGCCTCGGTGGAGCCGGCATTGTCCTCCGCCTCATCGTAGGTCTCGCCAAACAGTGCCTCGCCCGCTTCATCGTCCTCTTTGTAGGCGGTCGCAACCTCCGCCACATACATGCGGTACCGCCAGCGCGCGTGGAGGCTCTCGTGGACAGAGCGGTACGACTCGAGCGACGCCTCGTGCTACGCCCGCTCCGCGGTGATCTGCTCCTCCGCGTGCAGGTGCTCCTGGAGGAGATGGTGGTTGTAGGCGGCCCCGGCCTGCGCCTCCCGGAACTGCTCCTCATGCTTCTGCCTCGCCATGTCCATGTATTGGGCATGGGCCTTGCCAATCACTACAAAAAATACATTTCCGTGATGATACGTGTTTGTCACGGTAGGTCACGTTTTTTGTCATGCATGTACATCCATGACGATTTTATGACCGAATCAAGATAGTCATACCTGTGCTGTCGTAGAAGTGTTCCATGACATTACCAAAATTATCATCACGGAAGTGTCCACTTCCATGACAATAAATCACGCGTCATAGAAGTGCTTTCGTCAAGGGTGACCAACACGTGGCATCCACCGTAATGGGTCGCGTTAAGCTATCGGGTTCTAGTTTGGATCCGATAACCCGTTAACAGCCCCTACCAATGGGGATTTTCCACGTGTAAAGTTCTCATTGGCTATAGCAACCACGTGTCAGCACCACGAAAGGACAGATGTCAACCGCCCAATGGACAGGAGGCGCCTATGATACGTCGACATGTGGCAAGGCCCAACAGCGGCCCACGGGTTAAAAAGGTTGGCCCAGTCAAAATTAGCGGGCTGACCCATTAACGGCCTGCTTGCAGATGACCCATTCGCAGTTAAGGCCCGTACAGCTAGTGTCAAATCGGCCCGTCAACGGCCCGTCCTAAACTTGTCATCATCGCTGCCCATGGTCACTTCTGGCCCGTTAACAGTCCGCTAAGTATTTGGGCCGAATTACGGCCCGGTGTGTTTCCGGCCTGTTAAAGGTCCTGCTTCATTTGGGCCCATTTATAGGCCATTGAAACTTTCAGCCCATAAACGACCGTGAAGTATTTGGGTCATATTCGTCCATGTCTGACATTCGGCCTGTTAGAGGCCCACTATAGATTTGGGCCACTTTCAGCCTGTTGTGATTTTTGGCCTGTTAATGTCGGACAAAATCCATGGGCCATATGTGGCCGAACGTCACATTGGGCCTATTAACGGCCAATATAAAACTAACACTAATCAAGCCCGACCGAACTTCCGGCCTGTTAAAGACCCGTGTAGTAGGTCGGCGCATTTATGGTCGGTCTGAATTTCGGCCTGTGACTATCCGCATTGTAAATGGGCCACCATTTCGGCCTGCTAATGACCCGTGGGTTATTTGGCACAATCAGGGCCCAATCTCACTTTCGCCCTATTAAAGGGTGAAAGTGC
Organism: Triticum aestivum; assembly: GCF_018294505.1. Classification (NCBI taxonomy): domain Eukaryota; kingdom Viridiplantae; phylum Streptophyta; class Magnoliopsida; order Poales; family Poaceae; genus Triticum; species Triticum aestivum. The sequence continues at coordinate 382,948,405 of NC_057814.1, read as the reverse complement.
AACTATCCCTGGGTGGTTTTGGTAATTCCTAACAACATATAGCTCATTGAACTAATGTTCTTTCAAGATGATCATTTCAGAAAGTTCAATGATTGGCATGGCATGGTCTAGGAATGTGGACCCCTCAAAATGCGAAGGACACACATTGGCTTAAGCTCAAGACTCTACATTTTCATTTTAGTGATCCAAGATCACATTGAGTCCATAGGAAAATCCAATACTATTAAAAGGCGATGAGGTGTTGCTTAATGGCTTGCTTGCTCAAAATGCTTAGTGATATGCTCCAAAAGCCCTCAACCACTTTCTCATATCCACATATGTCCCAAACCAACAGTCTAACTCGGCCCCATCGAAATGATCTATCCGGCGCCACCGAGTTCATTTGACATAGCCACTGCCAGAAACCCTAGTCAGTTCGGTCTCACCGATAGGGATCTCGGTCTCACCGAGATGGGATTGCAAACTCTCTGTTTCCCTTCGTAACGTTTCGGTCCAACCGAGATGAGCGATCAGTCCCACCGAGTTCGCCATGCAAACTCTCTGTTTCCCTTTCGTAACGTTTCGGTCTCACCGAAATGAGCGATTCGGTCCCACCGAGTTTGCCTAACCAACTCTCTGTTTGTGTATTACAGAAATTGGTCCTACCGAGTTTATGTGATCGATCTCACTGATATTACGTTATTGTTTGGCTCTTTTTCTTTTGCCAAGTGGATGGACAAGAATGCCTAAGAACCTCCTCTAGCTATCTATGCTTTTCTCGTCTCAAACTCTATTCATGCTACATCACAAAGTTTGATCAAGTCAGATTCAAACACTCTGTGTGAGGAGCACTCGGAGTCCCCGATTCGTCATAGACTTAAACTTCCAAAACCTCTCTGTGCATTTCGGTCTGACCAAGTTCACTGAGTTGATCTAGGTTTTCAATCTCGATGCACCCGGTTAGAACATTTCGGTCACATCGAGTTGCAGTAACCGCTTGCGATTCTGCATCTCGGTGCCACCGAGTTGTTCCACTCGGTCACACCGACAGGGTCAGGATATATATACCGCCGGGTCGAAGTTTGGAAATTTCTCCAAAACCTCTCAGCCCGCGCGTGTCCTGCTCTGCCGCCTCCGGTCTCCGGACAGTCCTCTTGTCGCCAGCGACCTCCCGCCGCTGGTCTCCGTCGCCGTCAATGGAATTCAACCCCGCCGTTGCCGCCGTAGCGAACTCACCGCCAAACTAGGGTATGAGTTCGAAACTTTGTGTTGTTCCTTACTCTGATTCTTAGCACAAAGCAAATGCCATGGTCTTTACCGCGTATGAGATCATCCTGTCCAGCAAAAACATCCCTTAGATTAGATTCAAAAATTTAGGGTTAGGTTTCCGCCGAACTCATCTCGGACCGACCGAATTGTGTAATCGGTCTCACCGATTTGGCTTAGGACATTGCACTTGCATTCTTCGGTCTGACCGAAAGTTGCAAATCGGTGTGATCGAGTTCAACTCTCTGTGAAACCCTAGCAATCTTGGAGTCACTGAACTGTGACTCGGTCTGACCGATTTCACTAGTTTAGACTCCAAAAGTTGCTTTGGTGTCACCGAGGTTAACAAAACGGTAGCTCCAAAATGCTTTCTGTGGAAAACTAAAACTAAGTTTTTGACTCATTTGCTTTGCAAAAACTCTTCACTTTGTGATGCGCATCCACTCTATATCATCTATAACTATTCACAGGGTCTGCTGTCAGTTTGTTTTGCCAATATGTCTGATCAGAGTGATAGCCAAAACAAGTTAGAAGAGCAAGTGAACATGAGTAAGGGCACTAGTCCCTCTAGCAGCTATGATGAGGGCAGCATGAGTACCCCAAGCAATTTGCCAAAGCAGCTACAAGGACAAGGAAGAAGAGAAACTCAGACTTAGAGGATGAGGATTATGTGGCTGCTGAGGAAGAAGTGAGCTCCAAGAAAAGGGTTGTTAAGAAGGAGTTTGGCTCAGCTGCATCCACCAAGCTTGGCATGCACAACAAGGCACCTGCCAAGAGAGTTCCTATGTCAAAGGCCAAATCCTCAACTCAGGAAACCATGGAGTTCACACTTGAACCAAAGGAGGCTGGTGAGGGCAAGAAGAGGAAAGAGAGGGTCAAGAAGACCATTTCCAGAGTCATTGGGAGATCCTCTATGATAAGAGATCCAGGTGAAGATGAAGAAGAGGAAGAGGATGATGCACCAGCATCAAAGTCTCAAAAGCTGATGGGGGATGCCATCAAGTCTGGGGCTGCCCCTTCAAAGCCCAAGACTGCCCCCAAAGCTTCTGCTCCAGCTCCAAAGACTTCAGAGCCCAAGAGGAGCACAAGGAACATTCCAACTGCTGAAAAGAACAAGGCCCCAGTGCCTGAGATTGATGAAGAAGAAGATGTTGAAGCCCAAGTGCTTAGGAAGCTCAAACCTAAGATTCCAGATCATGATGACAGTCATCTAGTGGCCGAAGACATGAACATCAGGAAGGATGCAGGTCTTAGACTTTGGAGACAAACTGATCCATATGCTGTGAGGAGAAGGACTGCTGTGGACTACAGGTTCCATACCAAGGAGCAACAGGATTTCTATGAGGCCATCTTGCTTGACAATAAGCCCATTGTTTGTGATATGAAGTGGGCAGATTGGAAATACATTGATGAGAATGAAGATCATTTTCCAGGAGTGCATGAGAGCTTTAGGCTATGTGGAGTGGGCAAGTTTGTGGGTCAGAAGCTGACCAAGTGGAATGATGAAGTCATCATGCAATTCTACTCCATAGCACACTTCTATCCTGATGGTAGAATTGTTTGGATGTCTGAGGGTACAAGGACCAATCAACAGTTGATGAATGGGTAAAATTGATTAATGCCCCTGAAGAGCATGAAGATGACTTGGATGTCTATGCCAAGAAGAAGAAAGACCACAACTCAATGGCCAACATGTACAAAGAAATTCCAGACAAAGCCTTGGAAACTCATAAGCTAGGCTCTGTTCATTATCTGTTGTCTTGTTTGGCCACAATTAACACCATCTTGAGGTATTCCTTATTGCCCAAATATGGAGATCACAAGATGATCAGAGGCCATTCAATCAACCTTCTACAACTGTTTGATGTGCCCCAAAAATTCAAAGTCATGAGCCTGATTGTGGAAACAATAAAGAGGACAGCTGCAGATCCGAAGAGATCATGTGGGTATGCTCCACATATTCAGGTGCTCATCAACTCCAAGATGGGCACATGCACCTACTTGTTGGATAAGGAGCATCTACCCTTAATACCAGACTTTGAGGACAACACTGTTGTCATGAATGAAGAAGATCCCACATCTGTGCAGGCACAAGAAAAGAGAGAGAAAGCTAAGGCTGACAAAGCTGCAAAGATGCCAAGTGTTGAAGAAGCATCTCAAGTGTTCCTCAAAACCAAACAAGATCAACTTGCATATCTGATTCAAGCAACCTTGACGATTGAGAAGGGCTTGGCCACCCTGACTCAGAACCAAGAGAGTCTGGAAAGGATCATTGAGACTAAGTTCTATGATCTTGATCTAAAAGTGACAGAGATGTAGACAGCAGCTGAGCAACTCCAGGAAGAAGCTAAGGAGAGGAATGGGCAGGCTACCACAGATGCCTTTCAGAGAGTGCCAAGAGGTCAGAGATCTGCTGCAGTGCCCATGGCTGACACAAGAGCAACTTCATCAGCACCTGCAGCCACAGCATAAGTGCCACCTCCAGTTGCAACTCCACCAGCTCCATCAACTTCCATAGATGCATTCATCCTTGGAGTCCTCTCAACACCACCTCCCGAAGATCAAGCCTACAGAGACGCATAGCACTATGCATTTTCAAACTTTGTGGTAACTTGTTGCCAAAGGGGGAGAAATGTATAGATCATAGGCTTCAAGAGAGAGTGTTTTGCCTCTTTTGTCTATTTTGCTATTTGGTTGAGGATATAGACCTTGGAGTCACCCGCCAGGAGGGCCGGGTTATTCTAAGGGTCATTGCCAGAAGCCCGGAGATAAGTATCAAGATAATGGGCCAGAGATGGGCTGAGACCCGGATATGGCTTAAAGCCTGTAGTTACAATCATTGTTATAGTAGGCTTGTAGTGTAAGGCAAGTATTGTTTAGAGTCCGAGCCGGACGCTCTTATGAGCCGGCTGAGACTCTAAGGACTGCTGGGCGTCAGCCTCCCTATATAAAGGGAGGACCCGACAGCGGTTTAAGGGCGACAACAACCTCATCGAGAACCGGGCATAGCTATTTAGCTCCCTGGCGATCGTAACCCTAATCAATAACACCACGAACTGGACGTAGGCTTTTACCTTCACCGTAAGGGGCCGAACCAGTATAAACCCTCGTGTTCCTTGTCCCGCATAACCCCTTCAAGCTTCCTAGTTGCGATGGCTCCACGACTAAGTCCTAGCTCAAGGACATCTGCCGTAACAATTCCACGACAGTTGGCGCCCACCGTGGGGCCGGCGCACGGTGGATTTGAGTTCTTGAAGGGCAGCTTCGAAGGGCTCAAGGGATACGCCGTAGGCCGGATGACCAAGAGTCGTCGCGGCAAGCTCTACATCGACGACGAGGACTGGGGCCCCGACGCCGGCTCAATTGAGTACGGGTACCGGGTCCCCTTTGGCGGAATTCAAGTCTTCATTGGCAAGATCGGTGAGCCGGGCCCCGAGCCGGATCTCTGCGCCGATCTCATCGAAACGGCTCAGCGCGCACGACCCGCCCGGGCCCGGCCTGCCTTAAGGCGTGCCTTTGTGGGATGCATCCATGAAGGGCCCTCTGATCCATCCGGGTCCGGTGATGAGGCGGCCGCGGGCTCTGACGGCGAGTCGGCCACTGATGAGTCAAACTCATTGTACCAACTTCAAGATGGTAGGCTCATAGGTTGTTCCGACGGTGACAGTATTCCGGACCCTTTCGAGCCGCCAAGTCAGGTTGGAGTTTTTATGACTGGTGCGCAGCCTGTTCAGAACCCTGCTGCTGGTGCAGGAAACCCGGTGCCTTCTCCGGCTCAGGTGCTGATGGATCTCACGGACAAGATGACGGCCCTGTTAACCGCCACGGTTGACCTGGCGGATCAAGCCCAGCATGATGCGGAGGTGGCACAGTTGAAATTGGATCTGATAAAGGCTAAAGAGGATCTTGCAGCGGAAGGGATCAGGCTGGCTGCGGAGCGGGCGGCTCTCGACGCCCGGACTCAGTTGATTCAGGCGCAGTCCTTACAACTCACGATGGATCAGAACGCGGCCAACGAGGTCATGAGAAGGAGGCATCAGAAGGCCCAGTCTCGACTCCCGCCGGTTTACGATCCACGCAATCTCTTCAACACGCCGGGTGCAGGATCCAGTAACCCGCCAGGGGTCATAGCACCCGGGTCTGGACCCCTTATTCAGCCACGAGTGATGGGGCCTCCCCAGGTGCCCCCTTCCCCGCCTCAGTATGTGCCAACACCCCCGGGTCATTATAATAACCCGCTGGAGAACATGGTCGCTGCGGCAGCACGGCTGGCGGCTCTCCCAGTCGACGGCGACTCCCCGACGGCTATTGAAATCCGCCGGGTCAGGGAACTGCTTCAGATAGCACTGGCGCAGCAAGAGGCATACTCCTACAGCCGGGACAGGATCCACTCAACCCCTCGACCAGGCCAGAGCCCGAGTTACAGCCGGCACATGGTCTCAGCGACCGGCTCAAGTAACGTCCGACGCCATGACCCGCCCACTGGTCATGGCCCGGCTCATAATGGAGCCTTCTACGCAACAGACCAAGCGCGGCGAGAGGCGGAGCAGGAGCCTCAATTGACGGCTTACCAGACCCCCCTGGCGTATCCAACGACGTCCGTTGATGTGGGAATTTCTACTAGGACCCGGGGTGTCCCTTGTTTGGTACCAGCCATCCGTAATGAACGTCTGCCTAAGGACTTCAAGGGCCCTAGGAAGGTGCCTAACTATACAGCGGACTTACAGCCTGCAGCCTGGATTGAGAGTTATGAGATGGCCATGGAATTGCTGGAGGTCAGTGAGGCGGCCATGGCCAAATATTTTACCATGATGTTAGATGGAACTGCCCGCACGTGGTTGAAAGGGTTACCACCGAACTCCATTGGGTCTTGGGCTGAGCTGAAAGCCCGGTTCGTTCAAAACTTCAAAGATACCTGCAGGCAGTCTATGTCAATTGTGGATTTGACTAACTGTAAGCAGCAGGAGGGTGAGTCCACGATCCATTGGGTTCGCCGGGTCAAGGAGATCATACATTCATCAGATAAGATGGATGCCGGCTCTGCAGTCTTAATGTTGGAACAGAACTGTCGCTTTGTGCCCCTTAAGATGAAGCTTGGGCGGCTCAAGCGCGACTGCACCAATATGGGTACCCTAATGGCGGCTCTTGTCAAGTACGCCGATTCCGATGGTACCAAGGATCCCCCTTCAGATGATGAAAGGGCAGGGAAGGGAAAGAAGAATGGCAACGGCAAGGGTCCTCAGTTTAACCCGGGGAACCAAGGAGGAGGCAAGCGTAAGGCCGATGGCAGCCTAGAGTTTGTAGCCAACACCAACTCTCAAGGTAATAACCAGCGACGCAAGGGGAGGCCCCCTCCCCGAGGCGGCGGGTCAGGACCTTCTCTGGAGCAGCTGTTGAACGAACCTTGTCCGAGACACGGCTCTAGAGAGAAGCCAGCGACTCATCTGTGGAAGGATTGTGCTATCATGAAGGCCTTTAAAAACTACAATGGTCCGGGTGGCGGCTCAGGCGCCGACGGCTTTCATGGCCCGGGCGGCGGTTCAAATTCCGGTCCTCAGAACGGTCAAGGGGGCTTTAATCAACAGTCCGGTCAGGGTCATCAACAGTAGCAGGGGGTTATCAGACCAACCCGAAGCAGCTTAGCGGTGGACAGTATCACGTGTTCACCACTAGTTTGTGCAAACGAGACGAGAAGCTTCACAAGAGGGCTGTTAATGCTGTTGTGCCGGCGGTTCCACGCTACTTACGGTGGTCTGAGCAGCCCATAGTGTGGAGTAGGGAGGATCACCCCCCGGGTGGATAACCCGGGCCACCTGGCCTTAGTGGTGGCTCCTCAGGTGGGAGGCTATAAGTTCACAAAGGTACTCATGGATGGAGGCAGCAGCATCAACATCCTCTATTATGAGACTTTCCGTCGTATGGGGCTAGTCGATAAGAACCTCAGTCAGTCAAATACTATCTTCCATGGTGTGGTACCCGGTAAGTCGGCTTATCCAGTCGGCAAAATCGAACTGGAAGTGGCTTTTGGTGATGAAAACAACTACAGGGTGGAGAAGTTGACCTTTGAGGTGGTCAAGATAAGAAGTCCATAACACGCTATATTTGGACGGCCGGCTTACGCCAAGTTCATGGCACGGCCGTGTTATGTGTACTTACAGCTCAAAATGTCGGGTCACAATGGGACCATTACGGTTCACGGCAGCCGGAGAGTGGCTCTGGAGTGTGAGGAAGGTGACGCAGCTTATGCAGAGTCTGTTTGCGCCACAGAAGAGTTGAAATTTTATAAAGACAATGTTGACCCAACAGATATGACCTCTCTGAAAAAGCCAACCACAGAGAATGAACCAGCAATGAAATTTAAATCAGCTGATGAGACTAAACTTGTTGACTTTGTTCCGGGTGACTCGTCTCAGCAGTTTAGCATCAGTGCAAATCTGGACCCGAAATAGGAAAGCGCGCTCATCAAGTTCATCCGTGAGAATAGGGACATCTTCGCGTGGAAGCCTTCTGACATGCCAGGTGTACCTAGAGAACTCGCTGAGCACACTCTCAATATTGATCCAAAATTTAAGCCGGTCAGACAGTTCCTTCGACGGTTTAACGAAGAGAGGCGGAAATCTATTGGTGAAGAAGTGGCCCGGCTCTTGGCAGCCGGGTTCGTTGTTGAGGTTTTTCACCCGGAGTGGTTGGCTAACCCGGTGCTCGTACTCAAGAAGAACGGCACCTGGCGGATGTGTGTGGACTACACGGACTTGAACAAGGCGTGTCCGGCTGATCCTTTTGCTCTCCCCCGTATTGATCAAATCATTGACGCTACGGTAGGTTGTGCACGCTTAAGTTTCTTGGATGCCTATTCCGGGTATCATCAGATTAAGATGGCAGTTAAGGACCAGGAGAAGACGGCGTTCATCACTCCCTTTGGAGCCTTCTGCTATGTGTCTATGCCTTTTGGACTCAAGTGTGCACAGGCGACTTACCAGCGTTGTGTACAGAATTGTCTTCATAAACAGATCAGGCGCAATGTTCACGCTTACGTGGATGATATTGTGGTTAAATCCATCAAGGAGGAAACCCTGATAGATGACTTAAGGGAAACCTTCGATAATCTCCGGGTCTACAAGATGATGCTTAACCCGGCCAAGTGTGTTTTTGGTGTTCCTGCAGGCAAACTATTGGGCTTCTTGGTTTCTGACAGAGGCATTGAGGCTAACCCGGAGAAGATCAAGGCTATCACCTCCCTAGCTAAGCCGGCATGTATAAATGATGTTCAGCGTTTGGCGGGTCGCATCGCTGCTTTAAGCCGGTTCATAAGCCGTTTGGGTGAGAAGGCAATGCCTCTATATCAGTTGATGAAGAAGACCGATAACTTTATCTGGAATGATGCAGCTAATACCGCTTTTGAGGATTTGAAAAAGCAACTGGCAGAGCCCTCCGTCCTTGCTGCTCCGATTGATAAGGAGCCCTTGCTACTATATGTAGCGGCAAATGCACGAGCTGTCAGCGTGGCTATTGTTGTGGAGCGCAAGGAGGCGGGTAAGGAGCATCCGGTTCAGCGGCCGGTTTATTATGTCAGCGAGGTGCTCATTGAGTCTAAGCAGCGGTACCCGCATTGGCAGAAGCTCGTATACGGTGTGTTCATGGCGAGCCGGAAGCTCAAACATTATTTTCAGGGTCATCCCATCACTGTGGTCAGTTCTGCCCCCCTTGGTGATATTATCCAGACCAGAGAGGCTACAGGGAGAATTGCTAAGTGGGCTATAGAACTTGGACCTCATGGCCTCAAATATGTGCCACGCACTGCTGTTAAATCTCAGGCCTTGGTGGATTTCATCAATGATTGCACGGAGTCTCAAGTGCCTGAGCAAAAGCCGGATAACACTTATTGGACTATCCACTTTGATGGGTCCAGATAGTTGGAGGGCTCGGGGGCTGGTGTTGTATTGGCTTCCCCTAAAGGTGACAAGTTCCATTATGTGCTACGGTTGATGTTTCCTTGCACTAACAATGCGGCTGAATACGAAGCTTTGCTCCACGGTCTTCGGGTGGCTAAGGAGATGAGCTTAAGCCAGGTAAGGTGCTTTGGGGACTCAGATTTGGTGGCTCAACAAGTATCAGGCACCTGGGATTCTAAGGATCCCCTCATGGCGGCTTATCGTCGCGAGGTTGATGCCATTGCTGGGCATTTTCAGGGATACCAAGTGGAGCACATTGATCGCAGGAAGAACGAGGCGACTGATGCTTTAAGCCGGCTAGGCTCTCAGCGAAAGCCGGTGCCGCCTAACACTTTCCTGGATGTCCTGTATAATCCCTCGGTTAAGTTGCCCATAGAAGAAGACATGGCTATCCCTGACCCGGAGGCGCGACTGGTGGCGGCTCTTCATGTCATACCAGACTGGACAATGCCATATCTGGCTTACATAACCCGGGGAGAATTGCCGGAGGATGAAACTCTGGCCAGGCAAATAACCCGGCGGGCTAAGTCAATGATTGTTATCGACGGCGAGTTGCATCATCGCAGTGTTTCAGGGGCATTTCAGCGTTGTATCTCCCCTGAGGAAGGTCAAGAGATCTTGCGCGAGATCCATGAAGGGGATTGTGGCCATCATGCCGGTTCAAAATCTCTTGTAGCCAAGGCTTTCCGTCATGGTTTTTATTGGCTGACGGCTCACGCTGATGCAGAGGACTTGGTCAGTAAATGCGATGGTTGCCAAAGGTTCTCACGACGGGCTCATGTGCCGGCTCAGGAGTTGAGGATGATCCCAATCACTTGGCCCTTTGCGGTCTGGGGGCTTGATATGGTTGGGCCTTTTAAACGATCCAAGGATAAGAAGACCCACCTCTTGGTGGCCGTTGACAAATTCATGAAGTGGGTGGAGGCTGAGCCAGTTAGCAAGTGCGATGCAGCCACGGCGGTTCAATTTATGAAAAAGGTGATTTTCCGCTTCGGCTTTCCGCACAGCATCATAACTGACAATGGCACCAATTTATCCAAGGGCGCTATGGAAGAATTTTGTCAACGGGAGCATATCCGACTTGATGTTTCCTCAGTGGCTCACCCCCCAATCCAATGGTCAAGCTGAGAGAGCTAACCAGGAGATTCTGAAGGGCATCAAACCCCGGCTTTTGGTCCCTTTGCAACGGACGCCGGGTTGTTGGGTGGAGGAGCTGCCTTCTGTCTTATGGAGCATCAACACTACTCCTAACAGGTCTACTGGCTTCACGCCTTTCTTCATGGTTTATGGAGCAGAAGCAGTCCTCCCCAGCGACATCCGTCACGATTCGCCTCGTGTGGCGGCTTATGTTGAGACGGATAATGAACAAGCGCGCCAAGATGCTCTGGACTTGTTGGACGAACAACGTGATATGGCGGCAGCCCGTTCAGCGATTTACCAACAAGACCTGCGCCGTTATCATAGCCGCCGGGTCAAATCCCGGGTCTTCCAGGAAGGCGACCTTGTGCTCCGGCTCATCCAGGATCAAACTGATGCACACAAGTTATCCCCACCTTGGGAAGGGCCCTTTGTGGTCAGTAAGAACTTGCACAATGGGTCATATTATCTCATTGATATTCGGGAACATAAGGATTCGCGTAAATCTGAGGAGGAGACCCGTCGGCCATGGAATATAGCTCAGCTTCGGCCTTACTACACTTGAGCTGCCGGCTCTTGTGGTGTACATATTTATCTCAGACATGTATATATTATGATAAGCAATAAAGCAGGACCTCTGTCCTTTTTTCTCCTCCAATTATGTGTGTGTCATTTTTTTACATACTAATTTGAAAGGAGGATCCGGCTTATGATCGTATTCGAGTCTAGCCGTAAGCAGTAAAGTCACTTGGGGGCTTCCTGTTCAAACATGGGTCGTATTCGAACCAAAGAGAACATAGCTGTCGATACCCATTTTGATTGGCAAAGTGCCGAGCTCATTGGGAGGTTGCCTTTGGTCATATTTGAATCATAGTGTAACCCCTCAGAGAACCGACGTGGATCGTATTCGAATCAGCGTCGTTAAACAATTTTCAGAGTCACTTGGGGGCTTCCTGTTCAAACATGGGTCGTATTCGAACCAAAGAGAACATAGCTGTCGATACCCTTTTGATTGGCATCGCCGCACCCACTGGGGGCTATATGATCGCATCCGAATCTTAGCTTAACCCCTTTGGACCGGGTTTCTGGTCGTATTCGAATCGGAAGCCCCAAGTTTTTATATTTTATCACAAGTCTACTCTGCTCATGTCAAAGTGTGTACTGCCGGGTCTCACTTGCCGGCTTAATTTTGGTTTATCTTGTTAGTTGAACATCATGGATGTCATCAAGACAGGTAAATTCGAGTTCAGGTATCAACCAAGCTACCCGGGTTATTTCAACCGGAAGTATGTTTACATGCCGTTAAGTGCGTTATCACGGCTATGTTCAGAGTATAGTTAACGACCAGTCTTTTTTGGTTCGTATTCCGGCTTATCCATTTCAAACACCTGAATCTCAGGGCGGTAAGCCGCCTTGAGACTTGTGATTTGCCTTTCTATGCAGACACTTGAAGGTATTTTTTAAGGTTGAGAAGGACAAAGGCGTAATTATGACCCGGAGGAGCACCAAAAGAATAACTTTAAGGAGTTTCAGCATTCATTACGTGCACGATGGCACGGCAGAGATAGATTGTTGCACTTATTCTATTACAAAAATCCTTCAAAGACTCAAGGGTGGAGCGTTGTTCGGTGAACCGCCAGCCGCTTTATGACGCCTGCTGAGTTGAAGTCCCGGGCTCGTCTTCTGCTCCGGCTGATCCCAAGACCTCGAAGGTTGACGACTTCCAGTCGATACCGCTGAGAGCTTCGAACTGGGCCTCTTCGTCAATTAACCCGGCCGGGTCAATCTCGGGGGTGAAGGTGTGCTGGCGAGCCGGAGGAATCAGACTGAGAGCTTCATAGCGAGGGGTTGGAATCCTCTGATTCTCCGCGTTGTACCCCGGCTGATACTTGGATAAGTCGGTATCGTTCCCAATGATGGTGGCCACCGGGCGTACAGCTTTCACACATGCCGCGAAGTCCTTCTGGTCGAAGGCGGAGCCGTCTTCCTTCAGGCTTGGGTAACCCAGGGCGATGTCTGCCGGGTCTAGCTCCGGCAGGAATGCTTTGGCCCGGCTCAGCGCGGCAATTGCTCCGGATCTCGCGGAGGCTCGGCGTAGCTCCTGGATCCGCTGTGGCAGAATAGCGAGCCGGCGCAGGACTTCAGCCAGATGGGTTGGCACCTCATTGGATAGGGCCACCACAGCTAAGGCGCGCTGTGACCCGATGTAGAGTTGTTCCACCAGGGTGTACATGGCCTTTAACTTGGTGACCACGCTCTGGTTGAGGTTGGCACTCCTGGGACCTGTTTAATAAAGGTCAGACAAGCCGGTGACAAGGATGAGTCATAACATATACAGATTTGACGAAAGCCGGCGAGGCGACTTACCGAAGATAGCAGCCACCATTTGGGAAACCTGGCGCTTTAGGCCGGAGAGCTCAGCGGTCTTCTCAGTGAGGGCCTTCTCCGCCTGTTCAGCCCGGGTCACCAGGGCAGCTCTCTCCTCAGCCCAGGCCTTCCGCTCAGCATCGAATTCGGTCTTCAGCTTCTCTTGAGCGGCGATGCTGGAGACAAACTTGGCGTTTGCCTTCCGGGTCTCCATCTCTTGTGTCTTTAGCCGGCTCTTGAGATCCGCAAGGTCCGACTCAAATTTCTTGCCAACAGCCTGCATATGTTTCCGGGTCATTAACAGTCATTCCATAAGTCCCAAGCGCTTTCCAAGCAAAGACACTTGGCACTTGGGGGCTAATGCATATTGAACGTATCTATCTACGTACTGCCAGTTCAGTTAAGTAAACCGGAACCTAAGTCTACGACATATTCAAGTATAAGTCATAGACTTGGGGGCTAGAATGACAAGGATCATTATGCAGAAAGTAAGAAGACAGCAGAAGGTTACCTCAGATTTTTGTTGGATCTGGTTGACCATGGCGATCTCGGCGTCCCGGCTCTTGTGAACTTGGCTGATGTAGCCTGAGACGAGCTCTCCAATGCTTAAGTCAGTGTAGCTGGAGAGATCCAGATTCACCCGGTGAGGTTGCGCGGAGCATTTGGCCAGCGCGGTCGGCCTCCCCGGCTCAACATACTCCGTCCGGGTAATTACCACATCCGGGTCGTTAGCTGGTGGGGCTGAGCCGGAGGCCTCCGGGTTAGCTGATGCTTCGGTCGTTGTCTTGGTGGTCGGAGCAGGGGCTTCAGGCGCCGTGTCCATGGGAATGGTGGCTTCGACAGCGGAGGCGGCTGGCGGCTCTTGAGCTGTCGTCTCCGGCTCAGGCAAGTCTGGCACTCCGGCTGATCTGGTCTTCTTTGCTCTTTTGGTGAGCTTTGCCTGGGCACTGAAAAGACAGAGGTGTTAGGTATACAAAGAGTAAGTACAGACAGATAATGTAAGGAGATTATTATTACCCGGGTGCAGTTTTGAAGGCCGGCAGACTTGACTGCATGGAGTCACCCGAAGAGGGGGAGGTCTCTTGGTAATTGGAGTCAGAAGAGTTGAGTGGCTGACGGATGACACCCGCCAACGGATGAAAAGGGTACAGGTGAGAAAAAACCTCAGTACGACGCTTCCTTGTTGCGTCGGGTAACCCGGTGGAGAGGTCGGCGTCCTTGCGGGCCCGGGTGTGACGCCGGCTTTCATGGACCTGTTGCTTCAAAAGAATTGAGGGTCTTGATGAGCTAATGGATGAGAAAAGCTTACTTTCCGGGTTACTCTTCGGACTTTCAGCTGCGGCAAAGGCTCCGAGTCGAAGGAAAGTGATGTTACCTCTTCAATCACCGGGTTACTGGCGCCGGTGTCATCCTGTCAATAAGCAAAATGTTGATAAGGCGAGCAGCAGCAAATGACAAATATGGCAGGAGTTTAAAGGTTTAAGGGTTACCTCTGACTCGGAGCTGTCGCTTAATTGCAGCAGCTCCGAAGCAGTGGGTCTGCTTCCCTTTTTGCGAGGGGCGGCTTTCTTGGCGGCATTCTTCGCCTTCCTCGCCTTCTTGGCCGCCACATGGTCATACTTGACCCGCCAGAACTTGTCATCAGCCTGAGAAATATATTAATGAACTCTTAAAATGGTTCAGAGCAAGGTGACATGTAAAAGAAGTGGAAAGGTTAAAGTCAGCGGCTTACCGCTGGGGCTGGATTGGTCTTGCAGAAATAGCCCGGTTCTTCCACAATCTGCCAGGCTCTCGTTTAATAGAGCCTTGGTTTCTTCTTCGGCAACGTCTTCTGGAAGATCATTGCGAATGTGCCTCTGCGGGTCATCCTTTCGCCCGGTGTACTCACACATTAAGCCGGGGCGGCGGCTTAATGGGATCACCCGCCATGAGATCCAGACCCGGACTAGATCAATTCCGTTCAGACCGTTGCCTAGCAGGGCCTTGATCTTGTTGATCGTTGGAAGCAGGGGCTGGCGTTCCGCGGCAGTCAGTTTTTCGGATAGTGGATGAGTCGGTTCCAGGCGCGTTGGGCGAAAGCCGGGCAGTGGATTCTCGTCAGCCGGGGATGTATCTTGGCAGTAGAACCAAGTCATATTCCAGTCCTTAGGGTGGCTCGGTGGCTCTGCGTAAGGGAATAGACAGTCCCTGGATGGAGATGCCGCCTAACTCTAGACTTGGCCCGTTGGCGCACTCATTTTGGCGGTTCAAATAAAACAGCTCTCTGAAGAGCAGCAGACTCGGCTCTTCTCCAAGATATACTTCACAAAAGACTTGGAAGTTGCAGATGTTGGATATGGAATTGGGTCCTATATCCTGAGGCCGGAGGTCAAAGAAGTTGAGCACGTCCCGGAAGAATTTTGAGCCGGGCGGTGCGAAGCCCCGGCTCATATGGTCCGCAAAGATCACTACCTCCCCGTCCCTCGGCTGTGGTCTTTCTTCTGACGGGTTAGGGGCACGGTAGGACATCACTTCCTTCTTGGGCAGATATCCGGACTTAACGAAGTTGGCCAGGGTCTCGTCAGTGACGTTGGATCTCATCCAGTTGCAAGTGATAGGAGCCTTGGGAGGCATGGTGAAGGTTGGTGGTCTATAATAAAGAGAAAAGTATCCGGGTCAATTATAAGCCGGGGATCTATTGTTCAAACTAAGGTGGCGGCTTATGAAGGGGACTAATGATATGTATTCAGATATGGTGGGTTATCTAAGCCGTAGGAGCATTCAGAATAAGTTGGTCATCTACGGATTACTACAGTTAAGCCGGAAGAGTCTACAGAGCATGGTTCTCCTTAAACCGGAAAGTTCTATGGCGCGTGTTTTCTTTAAGCCGGACATGTAAGCCGCCGAGATTCAATGGTTGCAGTTTTTACTAAGTGTGGTAAAACAGGTTTCACATACTACCGTAACTTTTTTGGATCAAAATAGTCGGAGCAGAGAAAATTTTCTAGACCTAAAAAATAGAAGCAGGAGAAGTTCTTGAGATTGAACACAGTTCTTATGCAGTAAAAAGAGGATTTCTTGCAGATGAAATGGGTTTCAAACATCTACCGCAGTGGTTCTACGCAAGGTTAAAGATCAACCAACTACAGTGGTGACAAGGACTACCGAGTTTGTGGGCAATGGTGACGAACACGAAGAACGGAAGGAACCCTACCGCAGATCTGTTCTAGCAAGGCAGAGAAGACTCACCGGAGTTGAGGAAGAGCGGAAGTCGCCGCCGTTATCTGGTCCGAGTCAGGGTGATGCAGCGGCCGGGTTGATGAAGATCAGGGGCGCGACGGCGGCGGCAGTGGCGGAGCTCAGGTAGAGAAGCGACAACGCGAGGAAGAAGAAGGAGAGTGTGAGAAGAGAGCGTTGGGCCGGCCTATTTATAAGGCAGGGTCATAAGTGGGCGCGAGATTCAAGGAGGCCACGGCGTGGTTATCTCCCCCTCACGGCGCCTCGATTTTCGGAAAGATAGTAAAGGCAAAGATCCGTTGCGGATCTGGCGGAGTAAAAAACGGACTTAATGGAGGATGACGTCACGGCGGATTATCCGGAGTCCAGAGGATGACGTCACTCCGGGTTATGGCCTTCACGTGAATGGTAAGCCGGAGATTTTTTCTGTCTGCAGAGTTAAAGATTGACACGAGCCGGCTCAAGTCAATCTGGGGCCTAATGTGGAGGATATAGACCTTGGAGTCACCCGCCAGGAGGGCCGGGTTATTCTAAGGGTCATTGCCAGAAGCCCGGAGATAAGTATCAAGATAATGGGCCAGAGATGGGCTGAGACCCGGATATGGCTTAAAGCCTGTAGTTACAATCATTGTTATAGTAGGCTTGTAGTGTAAGGCAAGTATTGTTCAGAGTCCGAGCCGGACGCTCTTATGAGCCGGCCGAGACTCTAAGGACTGCTGGGCGTCAGCCTCCCTATATAAAGGGAGGACCCGGCAGCGGTTTAAGGGCGACAACAACCTCATCGAGAACCGGGCATAGCTATTTAGCTCCCTGGCGATCGTAACCCTAATCAATAACACCACGAACTGGACGTAGGCTTTTACCTTCACCGTAAGGGGCCGAACCAGTATAAACCCTCGTGTTCCTTGTCCCGCATAACCCCTTCAAGATTCCTAGTTGCGATGGCTCCACGACTAAGTCCTAGCTCAAGGACATCTGCCGTAACAATTCCACGACAGTAACCATGATCCTAATCGGTTGTGCATTTGCATTCAAAAGCAAATTTTAAATAATGCACAAATTTAGGGGGAGCTCTTACTTATCAAATACTTCTCAAAGCAACGATGCATTTCAATCTTATTATCATTTGTCAAAGCTTTGATCGTTGTCATCAATTACCAAAAAGGGGGAGATTGAAAGTGCAACTATCCCTGGGTGGTTTTGGTAATTCCTAACAAGCTATAGCTCACTAAACTAATGCTCTTTCAAGATGATCATTTCAGAAAGTTCAATGATTGGCATGGCATGGACTATGAATGTGGACCCCTCAAAATGCTAAGGACACACATTGGCTTAAGCTCAAGACTCTACATTTTCATTTTAGTGATCCAAGATCACATTGAGTCCATAGGAAAAGCCAATACTATTAAAAGGGGATGAGGTGTTGCTTAATGGCTTACTTGCTCAAAATGCTTAGTGATATGCTCCAAAAGCCCTCAACCACTTTCTCATAGCCACATATGTCCCAAACAAAAAGTCAAACTTGGCCCCACCAAAATGATCTATCCGGCGCCAACGAGTTCATTTGACATGGCCACTGCCAGAAACCCTAGTCAGTTTGGTCTCACCGAGATGGGATTGCAAACTCTCTGTTTCCCTTCGTAACGTTTCGGTCCAACCGAGATGAGCGATCGGTCCCACCGAGTTCACAATGCAAACTCTCTGTTTCCCTTTCGTAACGTTTCGGTCTCACCGAAATGAGCTATTCGGTCCCACGGAGTTTGCCTGACCAACTCTCTATTTGCCTATTACAGAAATCGGTCCTACCGAGTTTATGTGATCGGTCTCACCGAGATAACGTTATGCCCTAACCCTAATGAAATCGGTCCCACCGAGTTGACATGTCGGTCCCACCGAAAAGCCTAGCGTTCACATATTGAACTAAATCTATCTGACCGAGTTTCATGATTCGGTCCCACCGAGTTTGGTGAATTGGGTGTAACGGTTAGATTTTCTTTGGAGGCTATATATACCCCTTCACCCACTCTTCATTCATGGAGAGAGCCATCAGAACGTGCCTACACTTCCAGCATACATTTTCTGAGAGAGAACCACCTACTCATGTGTTGAGACCAAGATATTCCATTCCAACCACAAGAATCTTGATCTCTAGCCTTCCCCAAGTTGCTTTCCACTCAAATCATCTTTCCACCAAATCCAAATCCGTGAGAGAGAGTTGAGTGTTGGGGAGACTATCATTTGAAGCACAAGAGCAAGGAGTTCATCATCAACGCACCATCTATGTAACACCCCGCATGTAACTTGCCATATTTGTAACTCCGACTCTTGCCATTTCCGGCTATGTGTTATGTTATTCCCTCCGTTGTCGGGTTTTGTCTTTCGTTTTGTATTTTGTCATGTCATGCATTTTCATATCATGTCATCATGTGCATTGCATTCGCATACGTGTTCGTCTCATGCATCCGAGCATTTTCCCCGTTGTCCGTTTTCCAATTCGGCGCTCCTATCTCCTCCGGTGCACCCCTCTTATTTTCTTTCGTGTGCGTGTGTCAAAATTTCTCGGAATGGACCGAGGCTTGTCAAGTGGTCTTAATATACCACCCGGAGACTACCGGTCAAGTTTCGTTCCATTCGGAGGTCGTTTGGTACTCCAACGGTTAACCGGGCATCCGCAAAGTCCATTTGAGTGTCCAGCAAAAAACCCCTCCAAAACCAGCCCAAAACCCACCAAACTCTCTTCCATGCTCTAGGTCGTTCGATCACGATCGTGTGGGCGAAAACCGCACCTCATTTGGAGCCTCCTAGCTCCCTCTACCTATAAATATGTGGGCATCCCGAAAAACGAAATCGCAGTCTAACCCTAGCGTCTTCCACCTCGCGCCGCCGGACAACGTCCACCCGCGCCGGACACGTCCGCCCGCGCCGGCGGACGAATCGCAGCGCGCCACGTGTCCGTTCTCCGGCCACCCACCGCACTGGCCCGCGAAGCCCGCCGCGGGCCCACCGGCCCGTCCGCCGCCGCACCG
>NC_057814.1:382897244-382928915 GCF_018294505.1 Triticum aestivum | reverse complement strand
CGCGGCCCCCGCCGCCGGCGACCCCGCCTCCGGCCTCCTCTCCTCGCGCCGCCCTCCTTCCTCCCACCGGCGGTGCAGCCCATCGGAGCCCCGAGCGCCGTCGAGCTCCTGTAGCCCAGATCCGATCGATCCAGTACATGCCCGTTGACTTCCCTCGAACCTCTTTTTTTCTCCAAGTCTGGAAAATCTTCAGCATGTGCTCCTGTTCGAGATGCGATAACTTCTTGCATGTAGATCCGATTCGCGCGTATAATACGTTAAATTGTTTGCCTCGTGATTCTCTTAATTTTGTTCAATTGCACCATATTCATTAGAGGTTATCTTGATGCCCAAATCTTCGTTGGAAGAGAGCTAGTTGCTGTTATTCTCTGGTTCTTATCAGAACTTGGAGATTTGTTATTTTTGTATCATTTAATCTGTGCATCTTTTGAGCATGAGCTCTACATGTGTTTTGAAGTATGCCATGCCATCTTTCCAGTGGTATAGTCCATGTAATTTGGTGCTCTTTGTGGTGACTATCACAAGCATGCAAAGTAGGCCCCGTAATATTACTGATTTCAGGGACTTTGTGATTTCTCTTAGTCCTTGTCTGCTGTAATTTTCTTGCCATGTTAACTTGATGATACAGAGAGATCCATGCATATTTTGGAGATGTTCAGTAAGGATGTTTTGTAGTTATAGTTGTAGTTGATCCATTACTACAATTTTTTGCAATTATGGAGTGCCATAGCATGACTCAATCTTGCTCTACTTTTGCTATAAAATATTTCTGGAAGACTCTGAACATGACATGCATTTTTGCCAAGCTTATTGTAGTTGATCCATACATGCTATGCAATTGTTCTTGCCATGGTTAGCTTCATAATCATGCCATCTTTCTGTAGGTATGCTTGGTTTGTCATGCATTGCTCTGTAGTGAGTGCATCAACCTCACAAAAAGGCCTACATATTAATATTTCTGCCATGCTCTGTTTTCTGCCAAGTCTGAAACCTGATAACGAAACTTGCCATGTTAACATGCTTGCCATCATTTATTCTGGTCCTTTTTGGCTTATGGTCAGTAAGGGACTTTTGTCATGTGCATTTAGTAGAACACTAACATTCCTTGTTTTGCTATGTTAAGTTCCTGTAGCATGTTGATTTCGTGCTCTGAACATTGCTACCTGATGCTGATTTCTGCCATGTCCAGTTTTTCACCGTCTTGTGAACCTGTAATCTTTTGCACTTGTGCCATGCTTGTTTGAGCTTGATATGTTATGAACTAGCCATAGCTCAGTGTTCATCTTTTGTCAAGCATCTCCTGTAGATTACTACCATGTGCTTTGTTGATATGTTGGGGTGCTGTAGCATTGTTGCTTGTTGCATTTTAAAAGCTATCTTGCTGTTTATCGCAGATTAGTGTCATCCTTGTTTTGCTTGCCATTTGCAAACCGTGCATCCGATTCCGGTGATCTTTATATCGATTTCGACCGAAATCATCTCATCTTTCCAGTGGCATGCTTGGTTTGCCAAGTTACTGCCATGTTCATCATTTTCCTTCCGGAGCACGCATATGCATCGCATATCATATCTTGCATATCATACATGTTTTGCATCATGTTGTTTGCGCATTTCTCGTTGTTGATTGTGGTTCCGTTTGTTTGTGTTATTGTCTTGGGTAGAGCCGGGAGACGAGTTCGTGAACGAGGAACCTGTCGAGTACGCTTACGAGGATCAAGCTTTCGACAACTCTGAGAATCTTGCAGGCAAGATGACCACCCCTCGAAATCACTTCTATCTTTGTTATGCTAGTTGTTCGCTCTATTGCCATGCTCGCTACCTATCACTTGCTTTATCATGTCTTCCATTTTAGCCATGTCAGCCCTAACCATCCTTTCCTAGCAAACCGTTGTTTGGCTATGTTACCGCTTTTGCTCAGCCCCTCTTATAGCGTTGCTAGTTGCAGGTGAAGTTGAAGTTTGTTCCATGTCGGAACATGGATATGTTGGGATATCACAATATCTCTTATTTAATTAATGCATATATATATATATATATATATATTTGGTAAAGGGTGGAAGGCTCAGCCTTATGCCTGGTGTTTTGTTCCACTCTTGCCGCCCTAGTTACTGTTATACCGGGATTATGTTCCTTGAGTTTGCGTTCCTTACGCGGTCGGGTGATTTATGGGACCCCCTTGACAGTTCGCCTTGAATAAAACTCCTCCAGCAAGGCCCAACCTTGGTTTTACCATTTGCGACCTATACCTTTTTCCCCCGGGTTTTCTAGAGCCCGAGGGTCATCTTTATTTAAAACCCCCGGGCCAGTGTTCCTCTGAGTGCTGGTCCAAACTAGAGCCCTTTGCAGCGCCACCTTGGGGAAACTCGAGGATTGGTTTTAGTTGTACGGACTGCTCATCCGGTGTGCCCTGAGAACGAGATATGTGCAGCTCCTATCGGGATTTGTCGGCACATTCGGGCGGCTTTGCTGGTCTTGTTTTACCATTGTCGAGATGTCTTGTAAACCAGGATTCCGAGACTGATCGGGTCTTTCCGGGGGAAGGTTTATCCTTCGTTGACCATTAGAGCTTATGATGGGCTAAGTTGGGACACCCCTGCAGGGTAATATCTTTCGTTCCGTGCCCGCGGTTATGAGGCAGATGGGAATTTGTTAATGTCCGGTTGTAGATAACTTGTCACTTGACCCAATTAAAATACACCAAGTGCGTGTGTAACCGTGATGGTCTCTTCTCGGCGGAGTCCGGGAAGTGAACACGGTCTGTGTTATGTATGACGTAAGTAGGTGTTCAGGATCACTTCTTGGTCATTGTTAGATGAGGTCCGTTCCGTTGCTTCTCTTCTCGCTCTCATTTGCGCAAGTTAGCCACCATATATATGCTTTTGCCGCCGCAGCTCCACCTCACTACTCCTCCTTTTCCTACAAGCTTAAATAGTCTTGATCTCGCGGGTGTGAGATTGCTGAGTCCCCGTGACTCGCAGATTCTACCAAAACAGTTGCAGGTGCCGACGATGCCAGTGCAGATGATGGCGTCGATCTCAAGTGGGAGTTTGACGAGGAACGTGGTCGTTACTATGTGTCTTTTCCTGATGATCAGTAGTGGAGCCCAGTTGGGACGATCGGGGATCTAGCATTTGGGGTTGTCTTATTTTCATCTGGATTTTGACCGTAGTCGGTCTATATGATCGTATTTTGGATGATGTATGAATGATATTTATGTATTGTGTGAAGTGGCGATTGTAAGCCAACTCTTTATCCCATTCTTGTTCATTACATGGGATTGTGTGAAGATGACCCTTCTTGCGACAAAACCACTATGCGGTTATGCCTCTAAGTCGTGCCTCGACACGTGGGAGATATAGCCGCATCGTGGGCGTTACAATCTATTACCTTTTGGAGAGTGGTGTCTCCTAGATTGCTTAGGTGTCACTTGGGAGCCTCCATCAAGATTGTGGAGTTGAACCAAGGAGTTTGTACGGGCAAGGAGACCGCCTACTTTGTGAAGATCTACCCTAGTGAGGCAAGTCCTTCGTGGGCGATGGCCATGTTGGGATAGACAAGGTTCCTTCTTCGTGGACCCTTCGTGGGTGGAGACCTCCGTGGACTCACGCAGCCGTTACCCTTCATGGGTTGAAGTCTCCATCAACATGGATGTACGATAGCACCACCTATCGGAACCACGGAAAAAATCTCCGCGTCTACATTGCGTTTGCTCTCTCCAAACTCCTCCCTTTACCTTCATGTGCAATGTTTTTACATTCCGCTGCTATACTCTTAGACTTGCATGTGTAGGTTGATTGCTTGACTTGTGCTAAGTTGCTAAAATCTGCCAAGACTTAAAATTGGGAAAATGCTAGATTTTTATTTGGTCAAGTAGTCTAATCACCCCCCCTCTAGACATACTATCGATCCTACAAAGGCCCATGTTTTTTATGGGCTCGAGATATTTACACCTGTAAACGGCCTATTGTTACTGAGGGCCCAAATTATGTTTAGTCCTATTAAAGGCCCACTATGGGCACAGGCCTACCAAAAAATATGAAAGCTTATGCTGATTTAGGCCTAGATATTTTTACTGGGCTACATGCAAATTACGGCCCATAATCGTTTTTAGCCTAATTGGAATGGGCCCGATGAATATTCTATGAAGCTTTCGGCCGAATACATTACTAAGATAAACCTACACTATACAAAAATAGTGTCGTAATTACTGCAGCCTTTGGCAGCATCACAACAAAATAAATTCCAATCATACAAACAAAAGGCCTGTTGGCATAAAGTTTACAGTCCTTGCAGATAAAAGCACCATCAGATGTATAGAAGCACAAATCATTTGACCTGAGTGCTAATGTTTCAGGCTGTGGAATCTGATGGAGCAGCATGATCTTCCCCTTTTTCCGAAACATATGTCTGATAGTCTAGTTTCAAAACCATTCATATATTGACAACATTTGTCAACCACTATTCTTGTTTCCGAAACGACATCCATTAGGGATTGGACTTGTGTCTGGAGCTCAGATATATCACTCTGTCTAGCCGGAAGATTTTGTTCAGTAGGCGATTTTGACGAGGTTACCTTGACAACCAACCCAGAATTACGCAGGAAGGTGCTTTTTGCACTGTTAGTGGAGAGATACTGACGCACTGCAGCAAGAGGTGACATTGTGCTTGTGGTAGCCTCGTCACCTTCAGGTGGTTGTGGCTGTTGAATCATTTGTTCCATAGCTTGCTGAAAGTTTGAACTTGTAGATTAGTGTACTAGATAAGTTACTAATGAGACAAAAACAAACAAAGTAGGTTTCACGTTTATACATAACTTATTTTGGTGAACTAATGTAATACATTAGCATGTATTGTAGTGCCAACTACATAATAAAATCACTTTCGGAACATATAATCCATGTAGCATGCCTACTGTATTGTCTATTTCCTTACATTCGTTGACATCTAAGGATAAAGAGACATGGTTTAAAGTAGGATGAACATAGTATGACATCATTCATATCATGGGCAAACAGATATAAAACAAACACGCTATTGTATCATTGTGTGCGCACGTGAACATCACATCTAGATTACAGATCAAGACCAAAAGAATATCCTTCATCTCTTTTAATCCATGTAAGGTGAAATGATACGTTAAGACAACTGTGTATAAAAGTGAATAGAGTAACTGACATTGGCTGCAAACCAAGCAGGTTAAATCAACACATCACAGTACCAATTAGTTCAAAGGCAGGAGGAGTAAGGACTTACAACAGTGGCTTGAACTGGTGTGCTCATGCCCTTCATCTTGCTGGTGTGGCAATCCTTGAAGATTTTCACTTCATTTGGTTCAGGTTCTTTTTGGTTCGCACGAGCTTTCCTCTATATTTGGAATAGGTCAATATAGATACGATAATATGGCACAGAAAAAAGAAGGAAGTAGCAGCTATTTACAAGAGCCTCGCAGTGTGCAATATAGCTACGAGATCCTGTTGTCTGTTGGAATTTCACTTTAGAACGGTAGGTCTTGTTCTTCAAACAGTTAGCCTAGAAGAAGATACACTTGTGAGGCACATACATAAATACAAGTTCAATATGTGGTCTGATCAAATACATATACCCTACCTGATACTTTGGATCAGACCAGTGTTTAAAAAGGGTTGTCTAGTCTTCGTCTGTAATATATTCCACTGGAAATGTTTGGGAAATTTCATTGTTAGCCTTGCCTTCAAAGTGAGCTTTTCTAAGGTGGTACCGATACTGTCGCAGAGCAGACTGAAATATATGAGTGCATGCTTGTTTAGTTGCATCATCTTTCGGATCCAACTTGAACCTCATCTGTTGAAAAAAGAATGCGAGTCTTATTAGGAGGAAGCTAGAAAGTATGGGACAGAGCAAGACAATATTACAAATTGCGATGAATAACATTACTTATGGATAAATGGTCAAGGAAGGTGTTAAACTGTGTATTGTCTTTCTCATTCCTGTACTAGATCCATGTTGGGAGGATACGTGCATGACACCTAACGGCAACGGCTGCCTCTGATACTAACTTGGCTGACTCTGTAGCATCACGTGGCCTTTTTAAACCTGCCTCAAAATGGATCTCCATTCTTCCTCTAGATTTTGCTAATCTGTCAAGCATTATCCCTGATGTCTGTTTCTGCTTGCGCCGTGGTGCTAGTTCAACAACGAATATGGAAAGTGTTAGTGCACATCAAACTGTGAGAGTACATATAAAGGAGCATGCAACTGCAACTTGACTCGGTCAGGTACCGTTTTGGTGTTGATGCTCATGATGTTCATCTGATCTTGCCAAGTCATGTTGTGTCAGCAGTGCTTCGGAAGTAGTGTTAGGTGTGAAGGCAGCTTGGGAACTGGCCAGTTCCGGAGCAAACGAACGAGTAACTCGTTGAGATGTTGGTACAGTTGAAGCGGATGCTGCAGCTGGTGGAGCAGGTGATACTGTGTTTGTAGATTTAGCCGGTGGACTTGGACCTTCTACTGCACTATAAGTACCAGCAGAATCTCGAGGGCAGATCCTTTTCCGTTTCACTCGATGAGTAACACCATTCCCTACTATATTCTTTTCCTTGCTCTTTTTTGACTTTGCCATGTCAAGCCGTACCCACAACACAAAAGAATAAAATCGCTCTTCAGAACTCACTGATGCATTATACAGACAACAATACTTTGATGTAAGACAACCATATGAGGATGGAATATGTAAGAAAAACAAGACGGCGTGACATATTCACAGCTATGATGTGTAAACTAAGCAGAAGGATTTTCAAGAAAATAGAAATAATGCAAGCTAGACACCATATGAAAGATGCAACCAATATCACTCTGCCAAGTTAAAAGTGTCTTGTCATAAGTGGCATTTCAAAAAATTAGAAGCAGTACAACGTAGAAATCAATGCAAGATGCAACCACTATCAAACTGCCATGTTAAAAGCGTCCAATCATGAGTGACTGATGCGGGATACACAACAACAGTACTTTGATGTAAGAACATGGTATGATAGATAGATGCAGTGTATTCTAGACACAGAAAGGCATGTCATATGCATATGTATAACGTATAAACTCAGCAGGTGCAATTTAATCAAGATAGAAGAAATACAGACAACATATGCAACATGAAACCAATTATCACACTGTCAACTTAGAGCAATCACCTGCGATGGTGGAGTACGGGAGATGAACTCATTATGTAGACTTGGGACGTCAACTGCATTAGCAGTAGCAGTGGCAAATCTAGAGAGTCTCTGTTTGCGTCGGTCCGGAGGACAACCAACATCTCGTAACTTACTCTTTTCCTTCATCTTTTCTGATATTGCCTTATGAAGTCAAAACCACAAGAAGATGAATAAAATTAGCTCTGCATAACTAGTTGATGCATGATACAGACGAACACTACTTTGATCTAAGGCAAGCGCATGATAAGAGGATGGAATATATACAAAAAAAGACAACATTGCATATTCACACGTACGATAGGAGGATGGAATATGTGTGGAAAACAGTAAGCAGAAGGCATTTCAACAAAATTAGAAGAAATGAAAGCTAGGCACCATATGAACATGCAACCAATATCACTATCAGGTAAAAAGTGTCTCGTCGTAAGTGCCATTTCAAGAAATTTTAAGCAGTACAAGCTAGAAGACAATGCAAGATGCAACCTACATCACACTCCCAAGTTAAATGTGTCTTATGGGTAAGTGATTGTTGCAGGTATAAGTTGTAAGCTACGCAGATGCAATTCAACAAAATTAGAAGCAATACAAACTAGACATCATACGAAACATGCAACCACATATAACAGTTCCAAGTTAGAGCAAGCACCTGTGATGGTGGAGTAGGGGAGATGTGCTCATCATCTACACAGCTACGTTGACTGACCAACCTTGTGTTGTCTTGCGAATCTTGTTGGGAGGATGGCGGAGTAGAATCTATAGAGACCCTCTATTTGAGTTGCTCCGAAGGACCACCATCATCCACTGCCTTACTAATTTCCTTCAGTTGTATTGATTTTGCATCGTGAAGTCAAACCGATAAGAAAAAGGAATAAAATTCGCTCTTCAAAACTCATTCATGCATGATATTGACGAACACTATTCGGATGAAAGGCAAACACATGATACGAGGATGGAATATGGGCGAAAAACAGGACGGCGTGACATATTCACACCTATGATGTGGTAACTAAGCAGAAGGCATTTCAACAAATTAGAAGCACTGCAAGCTAGACACCATATGAAAGATGCAACCAATATCACTCTGCCAAGTTCGAACTGTCTGGCGTTTCAACAAATTAGAAGCAGTACATGCTAGAAATCATATGCAAGACACAACCAATATTACAATGGCGACTTAAAGGTGCCTTATCATAAGTGACTGATGCAGGATATGCAAGAACAGTAGTCTGATGTAAGAAGATGGTGTGATCAGATATAGTATGTTCTAGAAACAGGAACACATGTCATATTCACAGGCATTATGTGTAAAGTAAGCAGATGCAATTCAACAAAGTTAGAAGCAATAAAAGCTAGACATCATACGCAACATGCAACCACATATAATAGTGCCAAGTTAGCAAACACCTATGATGGTGGAGTTGGGGAGATGTGCTCATCATCTACACAGCTACGTTGACTGTCTAGCCTTGCGTTGTCTTGCGAATCTAGTTGGGAGGATGGCGGAGTAGAATCTATAGAGACCCTCCATTTCAGTTGCTCGGAAGGACCACCATCATCCAATGCCTTACCAATTTCCTTCCACTTTATTGATTTTGCATTGTGAGGTCAAACCTACAACAAAAAGGAATAAAATTCGCTCTTCAGAACTCATTCATACATGATACTGACGAACACTACTCTGATGAAAGGCAAAGTCATGATACAAGGATGGAATATGTACGAAAAACTGGACGACTTGCCATATTCACACCTATGATGTGGTAACTAAGCAGAAGGAACTTCAACAAATTAGAAGCACTGCAAGCTAGACACCATATGGAAGGTGCAATCAATATTACTCTGCCAAGTTAAAATTGTCTCATCATAGGTGGCACTCATCAAACTAGAAGCACTACATGCTAGAAATCATATTCAAGATGCAAACCAATATCACACTGCCAACTTAAAGGTGTCCCATCATAAGTGACTGATGCAGGATACACAAGAAGAGTAGTTTCATGTAAGAACATGGTGTGATAGACAGATATAGTATGTACCAAAAACAGGAAGGCGTTTCATATTCACACGTATCATGTGTAAGCTATGTAGATGCAGTTTACACTAATTAGAAGCAATACAAGCTAGACACCATAAGCAACATGCAACCAGATATCACACTGCCAAGTTAGAGCAAGCACCTTGGATGGTGGAGTAGGGGAGCGGAGACTTGGAACTTGTAATGCACTAACAGTACGAGGAGAATCCGTACAGATGCTCCATTTACATTGCTGTAGAGGACCACCATCATCGCCTTCCTTACTCTTTTCCTTCCTCTTTATTGATTTTGCCTTGTCAAGTCAAACCCACAAGAAAAAGGAATAAAATTTGCTCTTCAGACTCATTGCTGCATGATACTGACGAACACTACTTTCATGTAAGGCAACCGCATGATAGGAGGATGGGATATGTATGAAAAACAGGACGGCATGAAATATTGACATGTATGATGTATAAAGTGTAAACTAAGCATAAGGCGTTTGAACAAGTTAGAATCAATGCAAGCTAGACACCATATGAAAGATGAAACCAATATCACTCTGCCAAATGAAAAGTGTGGCCTCATAAATGTATTTGCCCAAATTAGGAGCAATACATGGCAACACGCTAGAAATAATATGCAATGTGCAACAAATAAGGGTGTCTCATCGTAAGTGATTGATGCAGGATACATAAGAGAGGTAGTTTCATGTAAGAACATGGTTAACAGATAGATGTAGTATGTACCAAAAATAGGAAGGCATGTTATATTCACAGGTATAATGTGTAAACTAAGCAGATGCAATTTACCCTAATTAGAAGCATTACAAGCTAGACACTATATGCAACATGCAACCACATATCACACTGCGAAGTCAGAGCAAGCACCTGTGATGGTGGTGTAGGGGAAATGCGGTCTTCAAGTACAGAGCTACGTTCAATGTCTTCATTTAGGCTTGCAGTTTCTTGAGAATCATGTGAAGAGGATGAAACTGCACTCTTTATAAGAGTAGCGCCTCTCATACTAACCCACGGGTGTGACTGTCTCATCATAAGCGATAGATGCAGGATACACAAGAACAGTAGTTTTGTGACGCCCGGATAATTAAGCTACAGTAACCCTCTGTTAAGGATGCCACGTCACTTCGATTTTTGTTGCTAATCTCGCGTTAGTTCGAAATCATTTCAAATTCAAGATACGAAATCAAGCAAACATTAAAAGTTTTCAAATGTCAAAACTAAAATGTTCTAAATATGAAAAATAAATCATATGTAATATCGATGGAGAAACCACACTTTTATGAAGTGTTAAAATGCACTATAATAAATAAACTATGGTAAAACAGTTATTCAAATGCTTTTAAAAATAATAAACAGTTTCAAAACTATTTTATTTCAGTGCTAAACTGTTTGTGGCAGTGGCATAAATTGTAACACTATTTTAGGTGCCACTTTTGTATTTTTATTGATACTAAAATAAAACAGATTAGAAGTAAAAGAAAATTAATAAAGGGAAAACATTACAAAAGAAAGAAAAAACAAAGAGGACCCCCCTGGCCAACTGGGCCAACAGGCCTAGCTGACCACCCACGCGACCCAGCCGGCCCATTGCGGATGTATAACCCCCGCACACCCGAAACCCTAGACCGACCCCTTCCCCACTCACCCCTGTCGGTCCACTCCCCCTCCCACGACCTCCTCTGCCCCCCGATCAGGATCGGGGGAAACGATGCCCCGACCCCTTCGCCTCGCCGACGCCACCCGGAACGCGCGCCGCCGCCTGGACCTCGCCGGACCTCCCCCCTCCCGTCGGACCGCACGCCTTCCTCGTCCTCCTCCCCGACTCGCGTCATTGAGCCTCGCTGCCTCGTTCCCCTGCACCGCAAGTGAGGCCCGGCCTCTCCTCCTCTCTCCCCCTACTCCATGCCCGTCTGCGCCTTACTCTCACCGCGCTCACCGCACGCGCTGCACACCCATCGCCGTGCTCCGCCACCCGCATCGGCTCCTCGTTCACGCCCAGCGCTCGCGGCCACCGCGCCCTCCTCCGCACGTGCACGCTGCCCGCCCGCTCCGGCCACTGCCCCATCGCCACGCCCCACTGCCTTTCCTCTGATGCATCCCACGACGCGCACACCGCCCAGCGCGCGCCCACCGTGGCCGCGCCTCGCACGCGCCCCGCCTCATGCACGCTCACCGTGGCCTCCTCCCCTGCTGCTGCTCTTGCCGCCGCTTCCCCGCGGCCTCGCGCGCTGCGGCAGCTCGCCTACCCTAGGCCGCCCTTGTGCACTCCCCGCTGCTGCACTGCCGCTTGCTGCCTGCTTCCGGCGCTACCGCGCGCCGAGGCCACTGTCGTTGCTCCCCGCTGCTTTCGCCCGCCGCCGTTCCGCTGCTTGACCGCACGGGCTCGACCGCGCCACCACTTCGGCCGCCGCGCGCCCCGCTGCCCACTACACGTATCCGCCATGGCCGCGCCTATCCCTGGCCGGCGCCGAGCCCCGCCATGGCCGCCGTCCCCGCCCGGGGCCGCGCCCTTTCCCCCTGGCCGGAGTCCGCTCCTCTGGTAGCCACGGGCGCACGCCCGCACCCGAACGCCCGAACCCGCTATGGCCCCTGTGGGCCTATGGCAAACGGGCCCCGCCCCAGAATGTTTTTTTATAAAATAAAAGAAAATAAAATTTAAAATGAGTTAATAAAATTAATAATTAATTAACTAATTAGTGAATTAATTAAGTTAATTAATCCTGTTTAATTAATCTAATTAACTAGTTAGTTTAATTAAACAGTAATTAGATTAGCTAAATCCTGATTAACCTAAACAGAGTATGACATGGGACCCACACGTCAATTTGACCCAGTCAACGCCCTGTTGACTGCTGACGTCATGATGATGTCATGATGACATCAGCATACACTATTCTTGATAATGTGGATTTAAAATAATTAATTAAATTCTAAAAATGATTAAATCTTTTAAAATTAATATAAAATAAACCGTAGCTCGGATGGAAAAACTTTGTACATGAAAGTTGCTCAGAACGACGAGACGAATCTGGATATGCAGCCCATTCGTCCGCCACACATCCCTAGCATAACAAACACACAACTTTCCCCCTCCGGTTCATTTGTCCGAAAACGCGAAACACCGGGAATACTTTCCCGGATGCCCCCCCTTCGCAGGTATCACCTACTACAACGTTAGGGCACACCTAGCAACGCTCATTGTCATGTCATGCATCGCCATGCATATGTTTGCATTATATTTATTGTTTCTTCCCCCTCTTCTCTCGCTAGACACCGAGACCGACGCCGCTGCTACCCAGTACGACTACGGTGTTGACGACCCCTCCTTCTCGGCTGAGCTTCCAGGCAAGCCCCCCCCCCTTGATCACCAGATATTGCCTATTCCTTCTCTCTACTGCTTGTATTAGAGTAGTGCAGCATGTTATTGCTTTTGGTTAATCCTATTCTGCTGCATAGCCTGTCATTGTTGCTATAGTTGTTACCCTTACCTGCAATCCTAAATGCTTAGTATGGGATGCTAGTATCCATCAGTGGCCCTACATTCTTGTCCATCTGCCATGCTATACTATCGGGCCATGATCACTCCGGAGGTGATCACAGGTATATATACATATATACATACATACTATACAGGTGGTGACTAAAGTCGGGTTGGCTCGTTGAGTACCCACATGTGATTCCGATGTGGGGGCTGAAAGGACAGGTGGCTCCATCCAGGTAGTGGTGGGCCTGAATTCCCGACGGCCCCCGACTGCTACTTTGTGGTGGAGCGACAGGGTAGGTTGAGACCACCTAGGTGAGAGGTGGGCCTGGCCCTGGTCGGCGTCCATGGTTACTTCATAATAACACGCTTAACGAGATCTTGGTATTTGATCTGAGTTGGGTCGTTGACCTTATACGCACTAACCGCCACGTGGGACAAGATATGGGCAACCGGCGTCGTGGTATTAGCCGAAGCTCTTTTTGACGTCAACGACTGAGCGGCGCGCGCCGCATTGGACCATAAGCTCACGCTTGTATTAAGGGGGCTAGGTCTGCTTCCGGCCGCGTACGCAACGTGCAGGTGTGCAATGGGCGATGGGTCCAGACCCCTGCGCGCATAGGATTTAGACCGGCGTGCTGACCTCTCTGTTGAGCCTAGGTGGGGCTGCGACATGTTGATCTCCCGAGGCCGGACATGACCTAGGAAAGTGTGCCTGGCCAGAGGGATCGAGCGTGTCGGGTAATGTGGTGCACCCCTGCAGGGAAGTTAATCTATTCGAATAGCCGTGATCTTTGGTAACAGGACGACCCGCAGTTGTACCTTGACCTTATGACAACTAGAACCGGATACTTAATAAAACACACCCTTTCAAGTGCCAGATACAACCCGGTGATCGCTCTCTCATAGGGCGACGAGTAGAGGATCGCCGGGTAGGATTATGCTATGCGATGATACTTGGTGAACTTACCATCTACTCTCTTCTACATGCTGCAAGATGGAGGCTTCCAGAAGCGTAGTCTTCGACAGGACTAGCTATCCCCCTCTTATTCTGGCATTCTGCAGTTCAGTCCACTGATATTGCCCCTTTACACAGATAGCCATGCATATGTAGTGTAGATCCTTGCTTGCGAGTACTTTGGATGAGTACTCACGGTTGCTATGCTCCCCCTTTTCCCCCTTTCCTTTCTTTCTGGTTGTCGCAACCAGATGCTGGAGCCCAGGAGCCAGACGCCACCATCGACGACGACTCCTACTACACCAGAGGTGCCTACTACTACGTGGAGGCCGCTGACGACGACTGAGGGAGTCCTGGATTAGGGGGTCCTCGGACAGCCGGACTATATACTCTAGCCGGACTGTTGGACTATGAAGATACAAGATTGAAGACTTCATCCCGTGTCTGGATGGGACTCTCCTTGGCGTGGAAGGAAAGCTTGGTGATACGGATATGTAGATCTCCTCCCTTGTAACCGACTCTGTGTAACCCTAGCCCCCTCCGGTGTCTATATAAACCGGAGGGTTTAGTCTGTAGGACGACAACAATCATACCATAGGCTAGCTTCTAGGGTTTAGCCTCTACGATCTTGGGGTAGATCAACTCTTGTAATACTCATATCATCAAGATCAATCAAGTAGGAAGTAGGGTATTACCTCCATCGAGAGGGCCCGAACCTGGGTAAACATCGTGTCCCCCGCCTCCTGTTACCATCCGCCTTAGACGCACAGTTCGGGACCCCCTACCCGAGATCAGCCGGTTTTGACACCGACATTGGTGCTTTCATTGAGAGTTCCACTGTGCCGTCACCGTAAGGCTAGATGGCTCCTTCGATCATCGGCAACGTTGCAATCCAGGGTGAGGTTTTTCTCCCCGGACATATCTTCGTATTCGGCGGCTTCATACTGCGGGCCAACCCGATTGGCCATCTGGAGCAGATCGAGAGCTATGCCCCTGGCCATCAGGTCAGGTTTGGAAACTTGAATTATACCGCCGACATCCGCGGAGACTTGATCTTCGACGGGTTCGAGCCCATGTCAGGTGCGCCGCACAATCACGACGAGCATGACTTAGCTCTGCCCTCGGACAGTGTTCGGGAGATCACACTTGCAACTACTCCGGCCCTCAATCCGGAACAAATTGTGGCATCTGAGGACGGGTGGATGGACCCTGCCTCGGAGGCCGCGCACTCAGTGGCGATAGAGCCGAATACTGACTTCACCTCCTACGAGACCCGTGTTGCCGAACCGTTGGATTTGTCCCCGGCCATGGGCCCCGAGCCGCCTGCGTCCGTGCCTATCGAATCCGATTGGGCACCGATCATGGAGTTTACCTCCGCGGATATCTTTTAGCACTCGCCCTTCGGCGACGTGCTAAACTCGTTGAGGTCTCTCTCCCTGTCAGGAGACCCTTGGCCGAACTATGTCCGGCTAGAATGGGATGCGGATGACGAAGAAATTCGCTCCCCACCCACCACCCACTTAGTAGCCACTGTCGATGATTTAACCGACATGCTCGACTTCAACTCCGAAGACATCGACGGTATGGACAACGATGCAGGAGATGAACAGGAACCACCGCCCACAGGGCGCTGGACTGCCACCTCATCATATGATATATACATGGTGGACACCCCCAAAGAAGGCGATGGCGATAAGATAGCGGAGGATAATCCCTCCAAGAAGCAATCCAAGCACTGGCGTCAGCGGCGCCGCTCTAAGTCCCGCCATAGCAAAAGCAGCGATACCGGCACAAGAGACAATAACGCTCCGGATAGTGCTGAGGATGACGACAATCCCCTCCAGACAGACCTAGAGCGGGAGGATGAACAAGCTAGCCCTCCGGAACAGGCAGCAGACGGAGAATCGGAGGATGACAATTACATGCCTCTCTCCGAAGACGAGGTGAGCCTCGGCGATGAAGAATTTATCGTGCCTGAGGATCCCGTCGAACAAGAGCGCTTCAAGCGCCGGCTTATAGCCACAGCAAACAGCCTGAAGAAAAAGCAACAACAGCTTCGAGCTGATCAAGATCTGCTAGCGGACAGATGGACTGAAGTCCTGGCGGCCGAGGAATACGAACTCGAATGCCCAACCAAGAGTTACCCAAAGCGCAGGTTGCTACCCCAACTCGAGGAGGAAGCATGAAAACCCACATCACCAGTGTATGATGTGGCTGATCGACCACCTCGTGGCCGAGATAGAGGGACATATCAGCCCGAAGTCCAGCCCGCACCCCGTTGCCAGACAAACAAGAACACCAAGGCCCGGGGCAACACGCGGGACCTGCGAGACGTATTGGAAAACAAAGCAGGACATACAAGATCGATTTACGGATCACGGGGTCGTGCCCCAACGCGTGACGACGATCATCACGCCGGATAGACTAAAAGCAAATCCGGCCAGGCCGAATATAGCAGACAAGACTCGTATGAACTGCGTCGTGACATAGCCCGGCACAGAGGCGCCACACACCCCCTATGCTTCACCGATGAAGTAATGGATCATGAATTCCCAGAAGGATTCAAACCCGTGAACATTGAGTCATACGATGGCACAACAGACCCCGCGGTATGGATTGAGGATTTCCTCCTCCACATCCACATGGCCCGCGGTGACGATCTACATGCCATCAAGTACCTCCCACTAAAACTCAAAGGACCAGCTCGGCATTGGTTGAATAGCCTGCCAGCAAACTCCATTGGCAGTTGGGAGAATTTGGAATATGCATTCCTTGACAACTTCCAGGGCACTTATGTGCGACCACCAGATGCTGATGACCTGAGCCACATAACCCAACAGCCTGGGGAATCAGCCAGAAAATTCTGGACTTGGTTCTTAACTAAAAAGAATCAAATCATCGACTGTCCGGATGCCGAGGCCTTAGCGGCATTTAAACATAACATCCGGGACGAGTGGCTTGCCTGACACCTCGGCCAAGAGAAGTCGAAGTCCATGGCAGCCCTCACGACACTCATGACCCGCTTTTGCCCGGGCGAGGACAGCTGGCTGGCTCGCAGCAACAACGCATCAAGGAATCCTGGCACTTCAGATGCCAAAGATATTAACGGCAGACCACGTCGTAAGAGACACAAGCGCCGCAACAACGGCGATAATGCCGAAGACACGGCAGTCAATGCCGGATTCAGTGGCTCTAAATCCGGTCAGCGGAAAAAGGCGTTCAAAAGAAGTACTCCGGGCCCGTCCAGTTTGGACCGCTACTCGATCGCTCGTGTCAAATTCACGGCACCCCCGATAAGCCAACCGATCACACCAACGGAGAATGCTGGGTGTTCAAGCAGGCCGGCAAGTTGAATGCTGAAAACAAGGATCAGGGGCTGCATAGCGACGACGAGGGGGAGCCTCGGCCGCCGAACACAGGAGGACAGAAGAGATTCCCTCCACAAGTGAAAACGGTGAACATGATATACGCAACCCACATTCCCAAGAGGGAACGAAAGCGTGCACTAAGGGACGTCTATGCGATGGAGCCTGTCGCCCCAAAGTTCAACCCGTGGTCTTCTTGTCCGATCACCTTCGATCGCAGGGACCACCCACTAGTATCCGTCATGGAGGATCTGCCGCATTGGTCCTTGACCCCATCATTGATGGATTTCACCTCACTCGAGTCCTTATGGACGGTGGCAGCAGCCTGAACCTGCTCTATTAGGATACAGTGCGCAAAATGGGCATAGACCCCTCGAGGATCAAACCCACCAAAACCACCTTTAAAGGTGTCATCCCAGGTGTGGAGGCCTGTTGCACAGGCTCAATCACACTGGAAGTGGTTTTCGGGTCTCCGGACAACTTTTGAAGCGAGGAGTTAATCTTCAATATCGTCCCCTTTCGCAGCGGCTATCACGCACTGCTCGGACGAACCACATTTGCCAGATTCAATGCGGTACCGCATTATG
This sequence comes from Triticum aestivum, assembly GCF_018294505.1. Classification (NCBI taxonomy): domain Eukaryota; kingdom Viridiplantae; phylum Streptophyta; class Magnoliopsida; order Poales; family Poaceae; genus Triticum; species Triticum aestivum. Next base: position 382,911,303 of record NC_057814.1, on the reverse strand, counting down.
CATATCTCAAACTCAAAATGCCAGGACCACGCGGGGTTATAACAGTTAATGGAAGCACAGAGCGCTCGCTCCGCACGGAGGAGCACACTGCGGCCCTGGCAGCAGAAGCGCAAGGCAGCCTTATTAGGAAAACCGCCAATTCGGCGAAAAAGACCCCGGACACCTTCAAGCGAGTCTGGAGTACCCCGCAGGAGGATCGGCAGACACGTTTTGGGCTCGACTAGCAATTCGGCCTCCGTCCTTGTCCCAGTCAAGTGGCGAAATTTGCGCTGCGCGTACATAACTACGCACTCAAGATACCATGGGCACAGGCGGAGGCACCACTACGGCAGGTCCCACAATGCGTCTCAACCGCCCCAGGGGCTGTATATCTTTATCATTTTCTCTCTTGCAGGACCTTACTCTCTGGAAGCCCTTTCCGGCAGTCTAATTGTTGGACCCATCGCGGTAAGGAAATACCAAGGAAGCAAGATGGTCTGACGTACAAGGGAATCCCCAGGTGGTCTCTGACAACGATCAAAATACCTGTTTTACATACCCGCACGCAACTTGCCCTTGGATAGGACATGTCAAATGGCCCTATATTTTGCTTATTGCACTACTTGTATCCGTATGCTTTGACGTATTATTTAATAACAATGCATAGCGTTAGCCTATTATTGCATTCCCCTTTCCTTTTTTCTTTTCCTTGTCTGCCTATTTACGACAAATTGCACCCGTACATTCTGGTATGACCAGTGCGCCAGGGGCTTCAGTATACCCCATAACAAGGCGTGAGAAGTCAGAACACTTTCGACAGTGCGGCACCCCGAACTTATAGCATTATATGCATCAGCTCCGAATCATGTCTTGGGTCAATAGTTGGGCTTGCCCGGCTCCCATGTTTTGGTACCTTACATTCCGCAATATCGGCTAAGGTAGCGCTAGGAGAACTACTGCGATTGTGTCCCGGTTCTTCCGGACGAGCACGTCAGTAGAGAAAGCCGAAATGACTGTCATGATGAGACGAGAGCTGGTCGCTGTTCGAGAGGTCTCAAGTCCTTAAAGACTTTTTCCGCTTCGGGCGAGGAGTCGGCCTTGCCCGACTTAGGCATATATAGCGCCCCAAATTCGGCCTTCCGAATACTAGGGGCTTCGCCAAAATTTAAAATTGTAGACTTTTATGGCTAAGTGATAGTGATAAAGCTTTATAGTCCGATTGCCTGGTTCGCTGTGCTGAACACCTCCTTCGGAGGACCCAAAATTGGGATAAAGAGTGCTCAGGTTTATCCCGAACACCCCAGTACTAGTTACATGGCGGCAGAAGCCGACGACTGGCCAACGCTCAGATTTCATAAACGGCCGCACAGAAGGTAATATTTTAAATTAACAAGCGTCGCATAGCGCAAATGAACTCGTTTCACATTACAAGATCACATGAGTACATTCATTCAAATATTACATCCTTAGCACATTCCTCCGCCACAAGGCGAGCACCCTTCAGGACACTGTTATAATACATTTCGGGGTGGCGATGCTCCTTGCCTTCCGGCGGCCCCTCCTTCACCAGCTTTTCGGCGTCCAGCTTCGCCCAGTGCACCTTCACCCGGGCAAAAGCCCTGCGCGCACCCTCGATGCAGACGGACCGCTTTATGACTTCAAGCCGTGGGCAGGCATTCACAAGCTGCCTCACCAGACCGAAGGAGCTATCAGCAGGGGCTCGCCAGGCCACATCCGGACTATAAGACCCTTCATGGCCTGTTCGGTCGCCTTGTGGAGCTCGGCCAGTTGCTTCAGCTGGTCGCTCAAGGGCATTGGGTGTTCGGTCCTAGTATACTGAGACCAGAACAACTTCTCCATCGAGCTCCCCTCCTCAGCCCGGTAGAACTCCGCGGCATCCGACACACTGCGAGGTAGATCTGCGAACGCTCCTGGAGAGCTCCGAACTCGGGTAAGTAAAAAGAAAGTTTCCTTCACATGCTTGCTTTGCATAATGAATGCCTTACACGCCGCTATCTTCTTAACCACCTCAACTTCTCGGAGGGCCTTTTGGGCTTCGGCCTTAGCATGTTGTGTGCTTTCGAGGGCCTTCGCAAGCTCGGACCCTTGCGTCTTAGAGTCAAGCTCCAAGGACTCGTGTTTTTTGGCGAGAGCCTGGAGCTCTTGCTGCACCTTGCCTACTCGGGCTTATTGCTTTTCTCGCTCGATGCGCTCCTTGGCCGCTTTGTCTTCGGCCTCAGATAGTGCCTTCTGTAGCGCCGCCACTTTGGTGGTGGCCCCTAGCAAAATTCATGACGATCCTTATCCTAAAACCAATTTTTTTTTACAATATACAGACGGGGTATCACTTACCTTTGTTCTCTTCGAGCTGCCTCTTGGTAAGGCCGAGCTCTTCCTTGGACCGCTCAAGGTCCCGCTTCAGTGCGGCGACCTCCGCAGTACGTGCGGCAGTGGCTAGCAGTGAAGCCTGCATATGCACATAGACATATTCCGATTAGACTCCTGCGCTTATTATTTGATCCTCTATTCGGCCTTTCCTCGTGAACGCCAAACAGAGCATCAGGGGCTACTGTCTATACAGTAACATTCTTTTATAATCTGGTTACTTACCTCAAAGCCTGTTAGGAGGCTGGCACAGGCTTCAGTCAGTCCGCTCTTGGCAGACTGAACCTTCTTGACCACCGCACTCATAATGGTGCGGTGCTCTTCGTCAATGGAAGCGCCGCGAAGCACTTCCAGCAAGTTGTCCGATGCCTCTGGATGAACAGAGGCCATCGGCACAGACGGCTTGCCCCCCTTAGCGAGGGTTTGCCGGACAGAATCCGGAACCACTGGAGGTTCCAGCGCCGTATTTGGCTTGGGGCGAGACTTGCTGCCCCCGGCGTTAGGGCCCAGAGGAGTCTTGCCCCTCGTACGCCCAGCGCCTGGAGTGTCGCCTTGAGGCACCTCCGGAACTGTCTCCCCTTGGTTCAGTCCCCTTTGAGACAGCACCTCGGCGTCGTCCGTAGGGTGGGGGGAGGAGGCGGTTGGGAGTGAAATCGTTGTTCATATCCGATGGGCCCAAAGAATCATCCGACGAAGATATGTCGATGTGGGCTCGGGATGGGCTGCATAATCATACGCGGCGTGATAAGAAATAGTACAATAAGACGTATCAAGAATTATTATGGTATCCGGATACTCACAACTTCGCCAGGGGCTTGTCCCTGGGTAACCACTCCTCGTCGCTGAAAGCGGCCGTTGTGGAGCAGTCCGGGAGGAGGGTCCTTCCCTTCTTGGACCCTTCGGCCTCCCCTGATGGGGCGGCCTTGCTTTTCTTGTCCCCCCCCCCCCCCCCGACTGGGGGGGGGGGACTTTCCTCTTCTTCCTCCTCATTTTCGTGGGAGGAGTGCGCCTCGGGTGTTTTCGGACGATGAGTCCGATATAACCTTGCGCCGGAGACCCTTCCTGGTCCCCGTGGCCTTCTTTTTGGCCTTCTTCGCCGGCACCTCGTAAGGCGCCGGAACCAGCATCTCCGTTAGGAGAGGATCTGCTGGATCCTCGGGCAGGGGGGCTGGACAATCGATCTGCTCCGCTGTCTCTACCCAGTCCTGTTAAATAGCGTGGAGGCTTAGATCCCGCGCATGGTTAGGCTGGGGAAAATAAACATCTTATGAGATATAAAAGACTTACCGGATTGGCAGGGCGCTTTGCGCTGAGTCCGCGGTCCTCGGTAAGGGGAGGAGGTACCTCGGCGCCCTTGAACAGCACCTTCCAGACGTCCTTGTGCGTCGTGTCGAAGAGCTCTCGCAGCGTCTGGTGCACGGCTGGGTCGAACTCCCACAAATTGAATGCCCGTCTTTGACACGGGAGGATCCGGCGGAAGAGCATGACTTGGACCACATTGACGAGCTTGATTTTCTTGCTCATCATGTTTTCGACGCAGGTCTGGAGTCCGGTCAGCTCTACCGAGGAACCCCAGGATAGGCCCTTCTCTTTCCAGGAGGTGAGCCGCATGGGGATTCTGGATCAAAATTCGGGGGCCGCCACCCAGTTGGTGTCGCGCGGCTCGGTGATGTAGAACCACCCGATTGCCACCCCTTTATGGTCTCTACATAGGAGCCTTCGAGCCAGGTGACGTTGGGCATTTTGTCCACCATGGAGCCTCCGCACTCCACTTGCTGGCCGACCATCTCCTTCGGTTTAACATTGAAGGTCTTCAGCCACAGGCCGAAGTGGGGCTTGATGCGGAGGAAGGCCTCGCACACGACGATAAACGCCGAGATGTTGAGGATGAATTTGGGGGCCAGATCGTGAAAGTCCAGCCCATAGTAGAACATGAGCCCGCGGACAAACGGGTGGAGGGGAAATCCCAGTCGGCGAACGAAGTGGGTAAGAAAAACCACCCTCTCATGGGGTTCTGGAGTAGGGACGATCTGCCCCGCGTCTGGCAGCCGGTGTGCGATATCCGCGGCCAGATATCTGGCTCCCCGTAGCTTTGCGATGTCCTCCTCCGTAACGGAGGAGACCATCCACTTGCCTCCCGCTTCGGACATGCTTGGAGTGGTTTGAGGAGAAAATGCGAACTTGGGTGCTGGAGCTCGAGTGCGCAAGAATGGATGAGCAAGGAGGAAGAGGGCGTGGGTGAAAAAGAGGAATCCTTATCCCTTTATAAAGGCGGAAGACACTATACGCCTCCCCACCTGCCTGGTAAACTCGCTTATTCCCCAAGCGTCGTAATTGATGGCGCGGTTGGGTTACCCACACCCGTATTGATGAGAATGCCGTGATAAGGGGACACGATCTCTGCTTCGACAAGACGTGCTAGGAAAACCGCCTCGCAATATGTGCAGTAGCTGGTTGAGAAAAACGGTTCGAATAATGACCGGGCCGTGGTGTGATGTCATGCTGCAAAATGTGTCAGCAGATTAGATTTGTGGAAATATTATTCTCTCTACGGTGGTATGTGGAATTTGTTTTGCAGAGCCGGACACTATCCTTGTGTTCAAAATCTTCTATGGAGTATTCGGAGGAAGAACCCGCCTTGCAATGCCGAAGACGATCTGCGCGCCGGACTCATCGTCATTGAAGCCTGGTTCAGGGGCTACTGAGGGAGTCCTGGATTAGGTGGTCCTCGGACAGCCGGATTATATACTTTAGCCGGACTGTTGGACTATGAAGATACAAGATTGAAGACTTCGTCCCGTGTCCGGATGGGACTCTCCTTGGCGTGGAAGGCAAGCTTGGTGATACGGATATGTAGATCTCCTCCCTTGTAACCGACTCTGTGTAACCCTAGCCCCCTCCGGTGTCTATATAAACCGGAGGGTTTAGTCTGTAGGACGACAACAATCATACCATAGGCTAGCTTCTAGGGTTTAGCCTCTACGATCTCGTGGTAGATCAACTCTTGTTATACTCATATCATCAAGATCAATCAAGCAGGAAGTAGGGTATTACCTCCATCGAGAGGGCCCGAACCTGGGTAAACATCGTGTCCCCCGCCTCCTGTTACCATCCGCCTTAGACGCACAGTTCGGGACCCCCTACCCGAGATCCGCCGGTTTTGACACCGACAACGACCAGGAGTAGTTTAGGAGGATCCTAGGCAGGAGGCATGTGCCTCTTTCGATTTGTATCCCAGTTTGTGCTAGCCATCTTATGGCAACTTGTTTAACTTATGTCTGTACTCAGATATTGTTGCTTCTGCTGACTCGTCTATGATCGAGCACTTGTATTCGAGCCCTCGAGGCCCCTGGCTTGTATTATGATGCTTGTATGACTTACTTTGTTTTTAGAGTTGTGTTGTGATATCTTCTCGTGAGTCCCTGATCTTGATCATACACATTTGCGTGTATGATTAGTGTACGATTGAATCGGGGGCGTCACAAGTTGGTACCAGAGCCGACTGCCTGTAGGAATCCCCCTTTCCAACTCCTTGGCCAAAGTCGAGTCTAGTCATTGAAAAACTTTTACTAACATGGCTGTGCGGCTTACGGGCCCACGTCGCCATTGGGTGGTATTAGGATCTTTTACTCCTCGTTTATACTCAGGGACTCTGATCTCTCTTCTATTCGGGTTAAATGAATTTTGCTAACTCTAACATTAGGATCTCGTGATCACTTCCACCCGGAGAGCCCCGTGTTACCGATGATCGCCTGTTGCACAAGAAGATTCCGAAGATACTCTACGATGTGCTCTCGAGACTATGTGCCATCGCTTTTGCAATTCACTTCCATCGATAATTCCCTCTGGATAACTACTTACACCTGTTGTTCATATTGTCATCCCAAGTTGCTCTTGTTATTATAAGAGGTCTACTCTCCAATATTCTGAGAATTCTTTATGCTTACTGCCCTGCAAATCCTTGCCGCATGAATACCCCTATGGTTAATTACTCGCGCTTGCCGAGTATCCGTACGTCCAAAGTTGTTCATGTGTTTCACAAACTTCCTTGGAATGCTATTCGATCATCCGAAAATCCTCAGTACCTATTACTCTTGTTCCTCCTTACCTGCTTACATTATGGTTACTACCTTATGTTTAGCAATGTTCATTAGCATCCTTTGACATCGTAATTTTGATTTGATTCGATATGTTGTGAATGCTCGCAATCATAAATCACAAATTAGAATTCTTGCTTTCGGCTCACAAGTCACCCTGGACATGAGCTGGTGTTCGACAAATCAAACCTTGATTGATTTTCGATCTATGTCAATTAAACTTATCCATCCCTAATCAGAGCGTTGCTTCTGATCCCTTGTCTTGGAATTCATAATTCCTTTGCATTTGAACTTTGAGTTAGTCAGTTGTTTCTATAATCTGATCTCCTTGCATTCTTTCTCCCTCTGGTTGGGTACCGATGCTCACATCAGATCCCTTGTGGGCCATCGGATCCTTTGTTGTATTTTATCCGACAACGTCCTTCATATTCAATCACTTTGGAAGTTCTTTCCCTGATACATAATGCCATTGGTAAATCCTATTCCTTGAATTGGCCAACCATGCTTTGCTTTCGAGCTTGTGATATTTATTCTTGAAATTTGTGGTACATGCTCTTAGGATGCCCCAATGGGTTGAACCAACGCCTTCCCTAATCTGAGAGAACCCGAAAGATTTCACGAGTCATACTTATCTGATATTGCACCAGGTAAAACTTTCAACAACTAATGTCATTTTCGAAATGCGAGAAGTGAATGTAAGGTTCTGCTTTGGAGAAGTGGGCGTCCACCTTGAACTTTGTGTTCATGCCCATGGACCCGATGTGGAATCTATCATGGAAGCGTCTTGTATTAATAATGGTCCCCTTGTTATAAGTTCATCTTGTAACTATGTTGGTCCTTTGCAACCGTGGTTCCGACCATGATTGATCATCTTTGATCCTTTTCTCGGAAAAGTTGAACCACATGTCCTCTGCAGATCAATGCACTCGTCCAACCTCTGTTATGATCTACCTTCGAGTATTACCCCGTGGTATCTCGATAATAGCACAGAACCATATTACTTCTTATGAGTTCTTCAAGTATTATTTCTCACCGATTCCAATTTTCCCAGGGTTCTGAGTTGTTAGACACTCAAGGACACTGATAAGTGAATCAATTCCGCACTCCGATTCAATAACTCTAAGTAATCCCCATTGCTTATGAGTTTATTAATCCTTCAAGTCATTCCTAGGCTGATCGGCAATATCATTAATGTGCTAAATTTTAACTATGCTACTTGGTCCTTATTCCCAGAGCACAGCCTTTGGCGATGAGCTAAGCTTACGTCGATTCCCTCGTCTTATCGTCCTACCTCGAATAACAAGCTTGATTCTGAATTGGTGTCGTATTCGTGGCTCCAATAATCTTTCGCTGCATCAGTCCTTTTGCTTGATGCAGTCATTGTTCGATTGCTTCTTCGTGGAGACTTTCGACAAAATTTGTCATGATCATCATCAGCATTCTGAGCTCTTCCAGGGTATCAGTTGAATTCATGTTCAGGAATACCATCCTTGCCCTCGATGATTAGTGTTATCATCGACCACTTTATTGCCTTCCGTTCAACACAAAACTTGTTCGTGTTTTGTGTTAGACCTTGAGTTCCTTGCTATCCAGCGATTGTTCTTCTTTACCTTGGAATATTGCCATCTTTCATGTCAAGTATGTCGTGAGAATTTCACCATCTCTTATGAATTATTGATGCAAGTGATGCTTCTCACCATCACCATCCTTTTCATGGCCCCCGTGTTCCAACCGGAATACCGACAAATGGAATGTGATGTGAAAAAATCAATACTTCTAGCAACCCTATTGCTAGTAAGTTAATGAACGATAGTTACATTCTTTGTGTATTGGATATCGAATCACCCTTCTATCATTGATCTTGCTACCTAAGCCCATAATTCGGCTGCACCGCTCAACCAATGTTTAAATTATGTATGTTTTCCTCGAGCATACATCATTATATCATTTGATCTGACAAATGTTATTTCCTTGTTCACATAATTGTGGGCATCCATCTTTTTGGAAATCTCAATGAATTTTCACTGAGTCCATCAACCACCTCCTCATCCTCTTCTTGGTTTTAATGATGGACTCTTGTTTCGGAACTTGCTTCCATAGTTCATTTCCTGAGAATCTACAATGTCATCTCGTCAATTTGTCTCTCACCTTTTTCTTCTCAGGCATCCTGAGTCTGAGGTATCCTGACACCAATCAGATCTGAATCTCGGTCAGATATGATGGTTGGAAAATAATTCCAAGAGTTATAAACATTGGTCTTTATATGGCCCGGTAAGGTGATGTCATGCCTAGCACACCTGGCTGGATGACCCATTGCTATAGTTCTTCCTTTTTTCAGCAAGGTTATCCATTCTTCCATGAGGAAATTGTAAGACTTATTCTACAAGTTATTCCTGATGGATCCTTTGTGTTTCCAAAGTCTGATCTTCACCTGATGACCATGTCAATGCTATCTCGAAGCATGTTTATGGTACTCCGATTTTCAACAAGAACATTGAAGCCCAATGCTAAATATTTCCTGCTCAATTATCCAAACACCGCTGTCTTGAAATTTCACTCCCCTTACCTACAGAGTTTTGTACGTTATATCCTATCATGGATATCATGCTCTGCTTGTCCTTGGGAAGGATATACCCTTGAAATATGTGTTTAAACACATTTTCCTTTCCATTGTTCTGTTTAATCTGATAACCATATTTTCTTTTCCATTGGTTGGTTTAACGTTTCTTGTGATCTATATGATCTGAGCAGTAATATTCTCCTGCTTATGTAAACACCTCGGTGTACAATTCTGTCAGCAAGACCCTGTTACTATGTTGATAACATTCCCGTAGCCACCGATGGACGAGAACTTTGCCTATTGGCCCGCCTTGTTCAACGAGCAGGAATATGGTTCTCTTCGTCCCTCGCCCTTGGTACCGACATTGTTGGCGACATAACTGACAGACTATTTTCTGACATGCCTTGCTATCATGACCATGCAAGATAACATCACCCTCCCTATTTTTAACCCACATGGTGGGCCCATAACCCACAGTTCCACAGGATAGAAACCTGACTCTCCTGTACACCCTGTTGTCAAAGTTATTCCTCACGCTTGACTTCGTATGTAATTCACGGGCCACCTGCCTAGTGATCTATTCTGGTATCAAACACAAAACTTATTCCCATTGCTCTGGACCCCCCCTTTACACTTTGTTTTGGGCTTTGAACGATTGCCTAGCTGCTTGAAACTTCTCATGGTACTTTCTTACTTTGCTCTCGATAATCTCTTAAGTTTCAACTCGGGAGTTACATTCCGCCACCTTACTCAATGTTAGCTACCAGGTAGTCAACCTTGCAGAGGTCCGTTCTTCCGGTATAACCACCCTTTATTCTTTCGTAACTACGATGGAGTTCCCGAAGAAAGGATGCCGACTTCATTGTGATGACCTGGAGAAGAGGAATGAAGGCATCAACTTAATGGATTGACCTCTTTCAGAAGAGTAACCAAGACCGAGAAGACGCGTTAGAATTTTGTAACCAGATCTTTCCCCTTGCTCCACCTCTTAAATCTCGGGACGAGATTTCTTGTAGTGGAGGAGAATTGTGACGCCCGGATAATTAAGCTACAGTAACCCTCTGTTAAGGATGCCATGTCACTTCGATTTCTGTTGCTAATCTCGCATTAGTTCGAAATCGTTTCAAATTCAAGATTCGAAATCAAGCAAACATTAAAAGTTTTCAAATGTCAAAACTAAAATATTCTAAATATGACAAATAAATCATATGTAATATCGATGGAGAAACCACACTTTTATGAAGTGTTAAAATGCACTATAATAAATAAACTGTGATAAAACAGTTATTCAAATGCTTTCAAAAATAATAAACAATTTAAAAACTATTTTATTTCAGTGCTAAATTGTTTGTGGCAGCGGCATAAATTGTAACACTATTTTAGGTGCTACTTTTGTATTTTTATTGATACTAAAATAAAACAGATTACAAGTAGAAGAAAATAAATAAAGGGAATCATATAAATAGTTTGCTATGTTATGCTTGGAATCTTTGTGAAATTTGTGATATTACTTGTTGCTCTAAGAACCCTAAAAAACACCTCCCCTACCTATGTGAGTTTAATGAAAATGAAATCTTATCTTCTTATGCAAAGGGTGTTTATAGCTACTATGATATTGAACAAATTGAAGAATTTGTTGCTTTTAAGGGTTCTTTTGAAGTTGCTTCTTTGCTAGAAAAGTATGATACTACTCTTTACGAATCTGAAAATCTTGACATACTTGAATATTGCTATGAAAACTATGCTTATAATGTCTATGTAAAAGAATTTATTGAAAGAATGACCGTTGCTTCTAAGAAAATAATGATATGCATGAATCTATAGATAATGATGATTCCGATGATTTGATTGAAATATCCCTTGATGAACATGATGCTTGCTATTCTTGTGGCCATGATGCCAATATTTATGAAGATGAATTTGCTATAGTTCCTTATGTTAAACATGAGATCGTTGCTATTGCACCCATACTTGACCGTAAGCTCGCGCTTGTATTAAGGGGGCTAGGTCTGCTTCCGGCCGCGTACGCAACGTGCAGGTGTGCAATGGGCGATGGATCCAGACCCCTGCGCGCATAGGATTTAGACCGGCGTGCTGACCTCTCTGTTGAGCCTAGGTGGGGCTGCGACATGTTGATCTCCCGAGGCCGGACATGACCTAGGAAAGTGTGCCTGGCCAGAGGGATCGAGCGTGTCGGGTAATGTGGTGCACCCCTGCAGGGAAGTTAATCTATTCGAATAGCCGTGATCTTCGGTAACAGGACGACCCGCAGTTGTACCTTGACCTTATGACAACTAGAACTGGATACTTAATAAAACACACCCTTTCAAGTGCCAGATACAACCCGGTGATCGCTCTCTCACAGGGCGACGAGTAGAGGATCGCCGGGTAGGATTATGCTATGCGATGATACTTGGTGAACTTACCATCTACTCTCTTCTACATGCTGCAAGATGGAGGCTCCCAGAAGCATAGTCTTTGACAGGACTAGCTATCCCCCTCTTATTCTGGCATTCTGCAGTTCAGTCCACCGATATTGCCCCTTTACACAGATACCCATGCATATGTAGTGTAGATCCTTGCTTGCGAGTACTTTGGATGAGTACTCACGGTTGCTTTGCTCCCCATTTTCCCCCTTTCCTTTCTTTCTGGTTGTCGCAAACAGATGCTGGAGCCCAGGAGCCAGACGCCACCGTCGACGACGACTCCTACTACACCGGAGGTGCCTACTACTACATGCAGGCCGCTGACGACGACCAGGAGTAGTTTAGGAGGATCCCAGGCAGGAGGCCTGTGCCTCTTTGGATCTGTATCCCAGTTTGTGCTAGCCATCTTGTGGCAACTTGTTTAACTTATGTCTGTACTCAGATATTGTTGCTTCCGCTGACTCGTCTATGATCGAGCACTTGTATTCGAGCCCTCGAGGCCCCTGGCTTGTATTATGATGCTTGTATGACTTATTTTATTTTTAGAGTTGTGTTGTGATATCTTCCCGTGAGTCCCTGATCTTGATCGTACACGTTTGCGTGTATGATTAGTGTACGATTGAATCGGGGGCGTCACAAGTTTGATTTAAGAACATGGTGTGATTGGCAGATGTAGTATGTACCAAAAACAGGAAGGCATGTCATATTCACATGTATAATGTGTAAGCTAAGGAGATGCAATTTAACAAATTAGGAGCAATACAGGTTAGGCACCATATGCAACATGCAACCAGATATCACACTGCCATGTTAGAGCAAGCACCTGGGGTTGTGGAGTAGGGGAGAAGAGATTTGGAACTTGCACTGCAGTAGGAGTAGTAGGAGAATCTGCAGAGATCATCTGTTTCGGTTGCTCCAGAGGACCACCATCATTCCATGCCTTCGTCCTTTTAGATTTTGCCTTGTCAAGTAAACACACAAGAAAAAGGAATGAAATTCGCACTTCCAAATTCGGTGATGCATGATACTGACGAAGACAACTTTTATGTATGGCAACCACATTGTAGGAGGAGGGAATATGTACAAAAAACGCTAAGCAGAAGGCATTTCAACAAATTGGAAGCAATGCAATCTAGACACCATATGAAAGATCCAACCAAAATCACTCTACCAAGTTAGATGTGTCTCATTATAAGTGGCACTTCAACAAATTAAAGGCAATACATGTTTGAAATGATATGCAAGATGCAACCAATATTACACTGTCAACTTGAAGGTGTCTCGTTAGAAGTGATTGATGAGGGATACACAAGAAAAGTAGTTTGATGTAAGAACATGGTTAATAGAAAGACGTAGTATGTACCAAAAACAGGAAGGCACGTCATATTCACATGTATAATGTGTTAACTAAGCAGATGCAATTTACCCTAATTAGAAGCATTACAAGGTAGACACCATATGCAAAATGCAACCACATATCACACTGCCAAGTAAGAGCAAGCACCTGTGATGGTGGTGTAGGGGAATTGCGGTCATCAACTAGAGAGCTATGTTGACTATCTTCATTTAGCCTTGCTGTTTCTTGGGAATCATGTGGGGAGGATGACACCGCACTCTTTAAACGAGTAGCGCGTCTCACAGTAACCCACTGGGTGACTGTCTCATCATAAGTGATTGATGAGGGATATAAAAGAGCATTAGTTTGATGTACGAACATGGTTAATAGACATATGTAGTATGTATCAAAAACAGGAAGGCATGTCATTATCAAAGGTATAATGTGTAAAGTAAGCAGATGCAATTTAACCAAATTGGAAGCAATACAAGCTAGACACCATATGCAACATGCAACCACATTTGACAGCGCGAAGTTAAAGCAAGCACCTGGGATGGTTGTGTGTGGCAATTGAGATTATCAACTGCAGAGCTACGTTTACTGTCTCCATCTGCTGACACTGCACCCTTTAGAGCGCTAAAAGGCTTAGTGCTTATCTTCGAATTACACTAGAGCGACTTCTGTCTTTTATTTTTTGTATTCATCAACACTGCGTCAGAGTCTGAAATACCCATGCATAAAAAACAATTGTGTGAGTATGGGAGAAATAAATGATGGGAGACATATGATAGCTCTACAACATGCATGGCACACAAAATTACTAGATTCTAGGATTTTGAAATATGAGCACAGGGATGGCTGGGAAATGCAGATGCTCCTCCAGCACACCACAAGGTGTGGTCCTATGAAAATAACAATCGATTGAAAACAAATAGGTCAGTCCATTTTTTCTGCACCGTCCAATGTATAAAGAACGGGCAGATCGCCTTCATCCACCTCCAGCCAGTCAGTGTTGACGATCTTCCTCAAAACACCAGCGACCATCGGCCCAGTCCCCTGCCACCGCCCTCCCCTCGACCTCACCGCACCGCTCTTTTTGGCACCGCCCCCAGCCATCCCTTCAAGCCCCGCCGACCTCCAGATTGGGCACAAGCAGCTCCTGTGCCCCACACCCCTATGCTAGACACCGATGCGCCGCTTCCCCGGCGAACAGGCGGACTAGGTGCTCCGTGCGCCTAAGCGGGTGCTGCTTCTTTTAATTGCGATTCGACTGACC
>NC_057814.1:382895646-382896472 GCF_018294505.1 Triticum aestivum | reverse complement strand
GTCGTGGAGGCAGCTCTGCCTCGGCTTCAGCTGCTAATTCCTTGAGGGCGTTGCGGTTGCGGTTCCGTTGGACGACGACATCGGGGTACCGGCTCCGGCGTGATGGAGGAGGGCGGCGGTGGATTGGGCGCGATGGGGTGGAGGACGAAGGAGGCTGGGGTTTCGCGGCTGGTGGAGAGGGCGTTTTGGCGCCCACGGAGTATGAATGGGGAAACGGAGGGAGGGGGAAGTAAGGGGGAACAATGTTTCGGTTTGGGACGCGCTTGTTTGAAATTTGGGGAAAGTTACAAACTTTGCCCCCATCTAAAATTTCGGACATATTGCGGGTTGGGGGTAGGACGGTAATCTTAGGTGTCCCAAATGGCAGGCGGGATAGATTTCGGCCGAGCGCATGTGTGTTTAGGCGCCCACGGTGTATGAATGCTTCTCGGAGGCGGTTGAGACTGGCGTCTTGGTGAAGTTACAAACCTACCCCGGTTTAGACCTTTGGACATCGGGCCGATACGCTACACGTGCCAGGGTCAGGACAGTAATTTCCTACCACCAAACATTAGTCTCCTGCGGTTTCGGTTGACCAGAGGCTTCTTTGGCGCTTCATTCAATATGTGGGAGTAGAAGCATTAATGTTTTTGGTTCTCTTGAATTGAACTTTTAGGATTTGTCAAACTTCACAAATCTCGACTCTTAAAAATCCTAAAACTACGATTATTTTGGAATGGAGGTGGTACATTTGAATATACATTGTACACGAGTATATATTAAAAATATGCAACTTACCTCAGTTCATGCATGGTTCCAGATATAATCTCCTTGGTTGCAAAAAAAA
>NC_057814.1:382782286-382895494 GCF_018294505.1 Triticum aestivum | reverse complement strand
AAAAAAAAGTTAGACATGCGTATGAATATATAACATGTTCAAACGCTCAACAAAGATTGATGACCCCTTTTAGATCTGATTTACAAATGCCATTATCTCGGATTCAAACAGATGAATGCACTTCCTATGAATTCGAATCTTCGAAACCCCCTTTATGTTGAATTCAACATGTATTCTATTTCGTAGCTAGCAATTTGGAATGTATCCATGTAAGTGACAAATGTATAAAGTGCTTCACACTAACAACATGGAGTGCACTAATTGATGTTTATATGAATTGCAAAAGCAATGTATTGTCTGTATTTGAAACCGCTCTCACTCTATGGATCGATAATATGAAACAAACACATGCACATGCTAGAATTCAATAGAGTATGGGTGTCTGATAGACCGATTTTCGTTCATACGCAAATTGCAAAATTCATGATCTCATCCAAAAATAATAATGCCATTTATATTTGAATTTAATGCGTAGAACCACCTTTTACACGTAGATGCACTATGCCTTGGCCCGTTCTCACACACGTGCTATATATCTCTCTATCTAATGCATAAGTGCACACACTTTATATACATCGGCATTTCTATTTCACACATGCTCACAATCTCTCCCGGGGTATCGGGGTGTCTCATGCACACACTCTCTATATCTCCCTCTCTCTTTCTGACTACTATGTACCACTCTTTTCACTAATCTCAGTTGGAAAGCACTATTTCTCTCACATGCATATATACACACGAACGGTCTCTACTAGCCCTCTATACGCACATATATGTGCCTACGTGTATCCTGCACACACATTATCTTTAGGCCTCTCTCACACACATTGCACCCCTCCCCCCACAGACACACCTCTCTCTTAGTAGTTGGCTGATATGATTCCATCAGATCATTCGGTAGGATATCCCTGACTGTTAGGCTGGATGGTAATACGAGGCAAAGTTTTACCCATGCCCGGGCCCTTGCAGTTCAGGAAAAAGCCTACTCCTGGTACTGTATATTAGTGATAGGGGTGTGTACAAAGTACACATGAATACCAGGCATTGTGCGTGTGTGTATACTATCGACGAACTAGCCCCCGGGCTTCTATAACATACTCGGGGCCTAGGGTTACAAATCATATATAGGCGGCTTATCATCAGTGGGGATAGAGTCCTCGTCGACCCTGGTAGTTTCGTCTTGTACGCCGAGTCCTCCACATGGGTCTTCGTATAATGCGTCTCGGTCAGCCCTTTGTGGCGCGGGATGGAACCGACCCATGAGTCCTCATGTTGACCCACCACAACTAGAAATGATGTGCCCACCACAACTAGAAATGATGTGCCCACCACACCACACACGCAATCGGCCACTAAGAAAATAAGCATATACAATAGTACAATGTTATACATGAAAGTTAATTGCATGGTGCATCCAAAAAAATTTGTTCTGCATTGTGAATGTTTATATTTTCTCCTAAAATATTAGTCACGGGAAAAAGAAATGAAGGGCATATCTCTCCTTGTCTCCACCGGGCACCCCCTCTTTCTACACCACTTTCACGTACGCACACAAACTATCTCTCGGCCCTCTAAAAGTATGCATGCCCCTGACACATTCATGCGTGACGGTCACTATATTTCAAGCGAAAGCACTATACGGTCACTGGACTTCAGAATATGCTCATTACGGTCACCGTATACATTCTCGTGGTGATCATACGGTATCTAGCTCACGATACGTCTCCGTGTTTTTTGATGACACTAACAGACATTGTATTTGATGCGTGCTCCGTATTTTGTTGACGACACTTACGGTCATTGTATTTGAAGTGAAAGCACGATATGGTCACTGGACTTCAGAATAATCTCATCACAGTCACCACATACATTTTGTGGTGCTAACCAACCTGTGGTTGGATGGTTAGGAGGACAGTGGTTTCCCGAGCCCACCAGGGTTAAAGTCCTGGTGCTCGCATTTATCCTGGATTAATTTTAGTATTTTTCGGCGATGTGCGTTCAGTGGGAGGAGACATTCCCCTCGACTACGAGGCACCTATGGTGACTTCGTAAAATCTCAAGATCATATGCTGGCTCACTCTCTCGAAGGTGCTCATAAGGGTAGGGCCTGCGTGTGTGCGCTTATAGTGGTGAGTGCTTGCGCGTATATATGAGTGTTTGCATCTATACCGTGTTAAAAAAATACATGTCGTGATTATACAGCCACTGGCTCACCCGTACAACTCCGTATTTTGTTGATGACACGATCAATTGACCGGTCAAACATTCCATGTGGCGCAGCTAGTGTTGCATCATCGACGCGCATAACCATGGGGCCCACCCGTTAGCGCGTATATGAAAGAAAGAAATGGTAGTTTGAGTCTCTACTGTGTTAATAAAATACATTTTATGGTGATCATACGGTCACTGGCTCACCATACAGCTCCGTAATTTGTTGATGACACGATCAATTGACCAGTCAAACGGTCCACATTCAGCAGCGCACATTACCATAGGGCCCACCCGTCAGCGCGTATATGAAAGACAGAAATGGTAATAAATTAGTGGTCGGTGGGGATTCGAAGTCATGAGACTCTGGTTGGCAGTCGCTGGTGGTGGGGGATGCGGTGATTGGGTGGTGGCGTGGGGATTGCCAGAGAAAAAGCTTGGCGCGGGGGGCCTAGACGGATGGCCGAGGCGGCGGCAGACCGGCGGTGGGGAGTGGTTTCGGGGGGCGGGGCGGCGAGGCGGCGGGGGCCGGCAGCGAGGCCGGTGGTGGCTGGCGGCTTAGGGGGTGGAGGTTGAAGATGAACAGCAGGCCCTTGATTTCGTATCCAATGCCTGGAAAATCGACTGACCAGAGATGAAAAAGTCAGTCGGCTGACGTGTAGCCTCACCCCGCACGTACACATGCACGCATGCAACACTCGCACGAACACACGCACACCTGCAGGCGAGCAACACTGACACGTACACATGCACTCACGAACACACACACGCATGCAGGCGTGCATCACTGACACGTACACATGCACTCACAAACACACGCACGCACGCACACATCATGCAACACTGAAACGTACACATGCACGCACGCAACACTCGCATGCCTGCATGCACACAACACAGAACGCAAGACACACGATCAACCTATACATGCATGCACCCTTTGTTAAGGACGTGGATTGTTACGGGTATTAATCAATCTTATCTGTGATAAGCAGAACATTGATGTTTGCAGCGGACTTTATGAATCACAATGTATCGAACGGGCTATCAACGTATATTTGAAAATTTAAAAATTCTCTTACATTATATAGTAGGCTTATCTACATGAAATAGATGACGTCACACTAATGAACAATCATCGGTTTATGAAATGCCCGCTTCTGACCGCCCTGGCCCACCAAAAGCTCCTCTGTCGTGATCTGCCTGCGTTGGGTCACTAACATGGAGGCCAGGTACCCAAAGAGCCCACACGTCAGTGGAAGAACGTCGCGGTGTCGTACGTCAGAGTCGAGGGCGCCACTCGCTGCACGCCTCCTTGCCGCATTCAAACGCCTCCATGAAACCCGTGTGGAGCCGAGAAACCCACTTGGACACACGTCCGTTCAACACCGGGCCGGCATTAAACGCAATGCCGGCCGAGCTTCTCTCGTCCGCCGTCTATTTAATCTCCTATTTGAACGAGGCCAGACGTCGGCCAAGAATCGCACACCTCCGCCGCTCCCCTATCTCCTCCTTCACCATTTTGTCCACTCTTACAATGGCTTACAAAGAGTAGTTATCCCGCATCTAAGCCGGCTGGGTGGCCCGCCGAGCCCGCCGGATACGAGCTATGCAGCTCACATATCCACCTCGCTTCCCTTGCCCGACAGAGCCAGTTGCCACCCCAAGCCGGTGTGCGGTTCAGCAACTCGCCGCTCTAGGCCAGCTTGACGAGGAGCGGCGAGCTGCTCCATGCCGGCATACGGGGAGCACGGGCGTCGTCGCTGCCGTCCACGCCGCCGCCTCATATCGCGCCTCTTGTGTCTGCGACCGCGTCTCCTGTTTCTGTGGCCAAGACTCCCATGCCGGCGGCTGCGCCATGCAAGCAGAGACAGAAGCCAGGTGCGCGGAGAGCGACGAGTCGGTGGCCAGCGCGTCCGCGTCCGCCGCCATGATCGAGGAGAAGTAGAACACGGGAGGCCGCCGCCGCTTGGGTCCCATGAAGGCCACCGCTGAGGCGACGCCGGCGTACGCAGCAGGTGTCTTGCCGGATCCTTTTGTTGCCAGGACCTTCGTCGACCCCACATAGGCTCCACAGAAGCGGAGAAGCTTCCTTCCGCCTCTATCTCGGGCATCAGCCAACGATGTCAGTTGAGCAGTGGGGAAGCGAGCCGTCCTTTGCACTGAAGCATATACCTCCGGCTCCGGGGCTCCCGGCAGTCCGGTGATCGTGGTACCGGACATGAGGAACACAAATGGATCAGAGGGCGACCAATTAGGCTAGGTATTATTATACCTGTGCTGTCGAGAACTAGCACCGCATAGTTTATTTGAATGTAATGAAATCCGTCATGTTTGTATGAAAATCCGGTATTTTATATGAATTCCGTCATTTTTTATATGAAATATCGCCGTGTTTGCATGAATTTCGTCCGGTTGGTTGAGTTGCTATCAGAATGTGTGCGGCTACGATTGGATGGCATAATTTGTGGGTCGCCGGTCGGTCTGCGGCCGGCTCGGGCGGCGTGGTGGGACAATAAAAGCACAACTCGTGCGAGCTCGTCTCCAACACGCGCGCTGGAGGATGCATGAGCACCCAAGCTATTCCTCGTTCATCGGTGGCAAAGGCACCGGTGGACAAAAGGGTCGCCAATATTTTTGCTACCCCGGGCAAGATCCAAACAGCCCCTCCCAGCACATTCAAATCCCTCGTTCGCCGTGAAATTTTGCCGTGTGTTGTTTTCATGGACTAACAAGATGCCCGTGCATTGCACAGAACATCAAGACGCATTTTTTTTACAAAACACCTATCGTGACTGACCCATGCAGGAGTAATCACATGTGTAAAAACTAATGATATCTCAAGAATTTTATCGGAAAAATGGTATCTCGAGAATTTATCGGAAAAATGGTATCTCATACTTGACCGTAAGCTCGCGCTTGTATTAAGGGGGCTAGGTCTGCTTCCGGCCGCGTACGCAACATGCAGGTGTGCAATGGGCGATGGGTCCAGAACCCTGCGCGCATAGGATTTAGACCGGCGTGCTGACCTCTCTGTTGAGCCTAGGTGGGGCTGCGACATGTTGATCTCCCGAGGCCGGACATGACCTAGGAAAGTGTGCCTGGCCAGAGGGATCGAGCGTGTCGGGTAATGTGGTGCACCCCTGCAGGGAAGTTAATCTATTCGAATAGCCGTGATCTTCGGTAACAGGACGACCCGCAGTTGTACCTTGACCTTATGACAACTAGAACTGGATACTTAATAAAACACACCCTTTCAAGTGCCAGATACAACCCGTGATCGCTCTCTCACAGGGCGACGAGTAGAGGATCGCCGGGTAGGATTATGCTATGCGATGATACTTGGTGAACTTACCATCTACTCTCTTCTACATGCTGCAAGATGGAGGCTCCCAGAAGCATAGTCTTCGACAGGACTAGCTATCCCCCTCTTATTCTGGCATTCTACAGTTCAGTCCACCGATATTGCCCCTTTACACAGATACCCATGCATATGTAGTGTAGATCCTTGCTTGCGAGTACTTTGGATGAGTACTCACGGTTGCTTTGCTCCCCCTTTTCCCCCTTTCCTTTCTTTCTGGTTGTCGCAACCAGATGCTGGAGCCCAGGAGCCAGACGCCACCGTCGACGATGACTCCTACTACACCGGAGGTGCCTACTACTACATGCAGGCCGCTGACGACGACCAGGAGTAGTTTAGGAGGATCCCAGGCAGGAGGCCTGTGCCTCTTTGGATCTGTATCCCAGTTTGTGCTAGCCATCTTGTGGCAACTTGTTTAACTTATGTCTGTACTCAGATATTGTTGCTTCCGCTGACTCGTCTATGATCGAGCACTTGTATTCGAGCCCTCGAGGCCCCTGGCTTGTATTATGATGCTTGTATGACTTATTTTATTTTTAGAGTTGTGTTGTGATATCTTCCCGTGAGTCCCTGATCTTGATCGTACACGTTTGCGTGTATGATTAGTGTACGATTGAATCGGGGGCGTCACAAGTTTGATGTAAGAACATGGTGTGATTGGCAGATGTAGTATGTACCAAAAACAGGAAGGCATGTCATATTCACATGTATAATGTGTAAGCTAAGGAGATGCAATTTAACAAATTAGGAGCAATACAGGTTAGGCACCATATGCAACATGCAACCAGATATCACACTGCCATGTTAGAGCAAGCACCTGGGGTTGTGGAGTAGGGGAGAAGAGATTTGGAACTTGCACTGCAGTAGGAGTAGTAGGAGAATCTGCAGAGATCATCTGTTTCGGTTGCTCCAGAGGACCACCATCATTCCATGCCTTCGTCCTTTTAGATTTTGCCTTGTCAAGTAAACACACAAGAAAAAGGAATGAAATTCGCACTTCCAAATTCGGTGATGCATGATACTGACGAAGACAACTTTTATGTATGGCAACCACATTGTAGGAGGAGGGAATATGTACGAAAAACGCTAAGCAGAAGGCATTTCAACAAATTGGAAGCAATGCAATCTAAACACCATATGAAAGATCCAACCAAAATCACTCTACCAAGTTAGATGTGTCTCATTATAAGTGGCACTTCAACAAATTAAAGGCAATACATGTTTGCAATGATATGCAAGATGCAACCAATATTACACTGTCAACTTGAAGGTGTCTCGTTAGAAGTGATTGATGAGGGATACACAAGAAAAGTAGTTTGATGTAAGAACATGGTTAATAGAAAGACGTAGTATGTACCAAAAACAGGAAGGCACGTCATATTCACAGGTATAATGTGTTAACTAAGCAGATGCAATTTACCCTAATTAGAAGCATTACAAGGTAGACACCATATGCAACATGCAACCACATATCACACTGCCAAGTAAGAGAAAGCACCTGTGATGGTGGTGTAGGGGAATTGCGGTCATCAACTAGAGAGCTATGTTGACTATCTTCATTTAGCCTTGCTGTTTCTTGGGAATCATGTGGGGAGGATGACACCGCACTCTTTAAACGAGTAGCGCGTCTCACAATAACCCACTGGGTGACTGTCTCATCATAAGTGATTGATGAGGGATATAAAAGAGCATTAGTTTGATGTACGAACATGGTTAATAGACATATGTAGTATGTATCAAAAACAGGAAGGCATGTCATTATCAAAGGTATAATGTGTAAAGTAAGCAGATGCAATTTAACCAAATTGGAAGCAATACAAGCTAGACACCATATGCAACATGCAACCACATTTGACAGCGCGAAGTTAAAGCAAGCACCTGGGATGGTTGTGTGTGGCAATTGAGATTATCAACTGCAGAGCTACGTTTACTGTCTCCATCTGCTGACACTGCACCCTTTAGAGCGCTAAAAGGCTTAGTGCTTATCTTCGAATTACACTAGAGCGACTTCTGTCTTTTATTTTTTGTATTCATCAACACTGCGTCAGAGTCTGAAATACCCATGCATAAAAAACAATTGTGTGAGTATGGGAGAAATAAATGATGGGAGACATATGATAGCTCTACAACATGCATGGCACACAAAATTACTAGATTCTAGGATTTTGAAATATGAGCACAGGGATGGCTGGGAAATGCAGATGCTCCTCCAGCACACCACAAGGTGTGGTCCTATGAAAATAACAATCGATTGAAAACAAATAGGTCAGTCCATTTTTTCTGCACCGTCCAATGTATAAAGAACGGGCAGATCGCCTTCATCCACCTCCAGCCAGTCAGTGTTGACGATCTTCCTCAAAACACCAGCGACCATCGGCCCAGTCCCCTGCCACCGCCCTCCCCTCGACCTCACCGCACCGCTCTTTTTGGCACCGCCCCCAGCCATCCCTTCAAGCCCCGCCGACCTCCAGATTGGGCACAAGCAGCTCCTGTGCCCCACACCCCTATGCTAGACACCGATGCGCCGCTTCCCCGGCGAACAGGCGGACTAGGTGCTCCGTGCGCCTAAGCGGGTGCTGCTTCTTTTAATTGCGATTCGACTGACCCTGAATTGAAATCCAGGAGGGCTACTGACCTCTAGCCAAGGTGATATAGTAAATGGGAGGAAACCTTGTGCATTTAGTATCATGAAGAAGATGCAGTAAGAAGTTCTCAACTAGTTTCTTTTGTGGGATGAATACGGTGTGAGCAGAGACGTAAGATTTGCACGAATAAGGGAAGAGGAGTACCTCTTTCTGCTGGCAGTGTTGTGTCCTCCATCTATTTTTCCAACAATCTTCTTGTGTTTTGCTAGAAACGAGAATTTGCGGAGGACGGTGAAGCCTTGGAGGAACCCATGGCCAAGTTGTTGAGTGTGGTGCAGTGGCCGTCTGTCTGCGTCGGGGAACCAGATCTGAGATGGCGAATGATGCCGTAGCGGGAACAGCTCCGGTGCGGTGGACGGTTGTGACAGTGGAGCAGCAGCGGTGAGGCGCAGGACAGCGTGGTCGAAGTGGTTCTGGTACGGCACACGTCGGCGTCGGCGTCGTGGAGGCAGCTCTGCCTCGGCTTCAGCTGCTAATTCCTTGAGGGCGTTGCGGTTGCGGTTCCGTTGGACGACGACATCGGGGTACCGGCTCCGGCGTGATGGAGGAGGGCGGCGGTGGATTGGGCGCGATGGGGTGGAGGACGAAGGAGGCTGGGGTTTCGCGGCTGGTGGAGAGGGCGTTTTGGCGCCCACGGAGTATGAATGGGGAAACGGAGGGAGGGGGAAGTAAGGGGGAACAATGTTTCGGTTTGGGACGCGCTTGTTTGAAATTTGGGGAAAGTTACAAACTTTGCCCCCATCTAAAATTTCGGACATATTGCGGGTTGGGGGTAGGACGGTAATCTTAGGTGTCCCAAATGGCAGGCGGGATAGATTTCGGCCGAGCGCATGTGTGTTTAGGCGCCCACGGTGTATGAATGCTTCTCGGAGGCGGTTGAGACTGGCGTCTTGGTGAAGTTACAAACCTACCCCGGTTTAGACCTTTGGACATCGGGCCGATACGCTACACGTGCCAGGGTCAGGACAGTAATTTCCTACCACCAAACATTAGTCTCCTGCGGTTTCGGTTGACCAGAGGCTTCTTTGGCGCTTCATTCAATATGTGGGAGTAGAAGCATTAATGTTTTTGGTTCTCTTGAATTGAACTTTTAGGATTTGTCAAACTTCACAAATCTCGACTCTTAAAAATCCTAAAACTACGATTATTTTGGAATGGAGGTGGTACATTTGAATATACATTGTACACGAGTATATATTAAAAATATGCAACTTACCTCAGTTCATGCATGGTTCCAGATATAATCTCCTTGGTTGCAAAAAAAAGTTAGACATGCGTATGAATATATAACATGTTCAAACGCTCAACAAAGATTGATGACCCCTTTTAGATCTGATTTACAAATGCCATTATCTCGGATTCAAACAGATGAATGCACTTCCTATGAATTCGAATCTTCGAAACCCCCTTTATGTTGAATTCAACATGTATTCTATTTCGTAGCTAGCAATTTGGAATGTATCCATGTAAGTGACAAATGTATAAAGTGCTTCACACTAACAACATGGAGTGCACTAATTGATGTTTATATGAATTGCAAAAGCAATGTATTGTCTGTATTTGAAACCGCTCTCACTCTATGGATCGATAATATGAAACAAACACATGCACATGCTAGAATTCAATAGAGTATGGGTGTCTGATAGACCGATTTTCGTTCATACGCAAATTGCAAAATTCATGATCTCATCCAAAAATAATAATGCCATTTATATTTGAATTTAATGCGTAGAACCACCTTTTACACGTAGATGCACTATGCCTTGGCCCGTTCTCACACACGTGCTATATATCTCTCTATCTAATGCATAAGTGCACACACTTTATATACATCGGCATTTCTATTTCACACATGCTCACAATCTCTCCCGGGGTATCGGGGTGTCTCATGCACACACTCTCTATATCTCCCTCTCTCTTTCTGACTACTATGTACCACTCTTTTCACTAATCTCAGTTGGAAAGCACTATTTCTCTCACATGCATATATACACACGAACGGTCTCTACTAGCCCTCTATACGCACATATATGTGCCTACGTGTATCCTGCACACACATTATCTTTAGGCCTCTCTCACACACATTGCACCCCTCCCCCCACAGACACACCTCTCTCTTAGTAGTTGGCTGATATGATTCCATCAGATCATTCGGTAGGATATCCCTGACTGTTAGGCTGGATGGTAATACGAGGCAAAGTTTTACCCATGCCCGGGCCCTTGCAGTTCAGGAAAAAGCCTACTCCTGGTACTGTATATTAGTGATAGGGGTGTGTACAAAGTACACATGAATACCAGGCATTGTGCGTGTGTGTATACTATCGACGAACTAGCCCCCGGGCTTCTATAACATACTCGGGGCCTAGGGTTACAAATCATATATAGGCGGCTTATCATCAGTGGGGATAGAGTCCTCGTCGACCCTGGTAGTTTCGTCTTGTACGCCGAGTCCTCCACATGGGTCTTCGTATAATGCGTCTCGGTCAGCCCTTTGTGGCGCGGGATGGAACCGACCCATGAGTCCTCATGTTGACCCACCACAACTAGAAATGATGTGCCCACCACAACTAGAAATGATGTGCCCACCACACCACACACGCAATCGGCCACTAAGAAAATAAGCATATACAATAGTACAATGTTATACATGAAAGTTAATTGCATGGTGCATCCAAAAAAATTTGTTCTGCATTGTGAATGTTTATATTTTCTCCTAAAATATTAGTCACGGGAAAAAGAAATGAAGGGCATATCTCTCCTTGTCTCCACCGGGCACCCCCTCTTTCTACACCACTTTCACGTACGCACACAAACTATCTCTCGGCCCTCTAAAAGTATGCATGCCCCTGACACATTCATGCGTGACGGTCACTATATTTCAAGCGAAAGCACTATACGGTCACTGGACTTCAGAATATGCTCATTACGGTCACCATATACATTCTCGTGGTGATCATACGGTATCTAGCTCACGATACGTCTCCGTGTTTTTTGATGACACTAACAGACATTGTATTTGATGCGTGCTCCGTATTTTGTTGACGACACTTACGGTCATTGTATTTGAAGTGAAAGCACGATATGGTCAGTGGACTTCAGAATAAGCTCATCACAGTCACCACATACATTTTGTGGTGCTAACCAACCTGTGGTTGGATGGTTAGGAGGACAGTGGTTTCCCGAGCCCACCAGGGTTAAAGTCCTGGTGCTCGCATTTATCCTGGATTAATTTCAGTATTTTCCGGCGATGTGCGTTCAGTGGGAGGAGACATTCCCCTCGACTACGAGGCACCTATGGTGACTTCGTAAAATCTCAAGATCATATGCTGGCTCACTCTCTCGAAGGTGCTCATAAGGGTAGGGCCTGCGTGTGTGCGCTTATAGCGGTGAGTGCTTGCGCGTATATATGAGTGCTTGCATCTATACCGTGTTAAAAAAATACATGTCGTGATTATACGGCCACTGGCTCACCCGTACAACTCCGTATTTTGTTGATGACACGATCAATTGACCGGTCAAACATTCCATGTGGCGCAGCTAGTGTTGCATCATCGACGCGCATAACCATGGGGCCCACCCGTTAGCGCGCATATGAAAGAAAGAAATGGTAGTTTGAGTCTCTACTGTGTTAATAAAATACATTTTATGGTGATCCTACGGTCACTGGCTCACCATACAGCTCCGTAATTTGTTGATGACACGATCAATTGACCAGTCAAACGGTCCACATTCAGCAGCGCACATTACCATAGGGCCCACCCGTCAGCGCGTATATGAAAGACAGAAATGGTAATAAATTAGTGGTCGGTGGGGATTCGAAGTCATGGGACCTCTGGTTGGCAGTCGCTGGTGGTGGGGGGTGCGGTGATTGGGTGGTGGCGTGGGGATCGCCAGAGAAAAAGCTTGGCGCGGGGGGCCTAGACGGATGGCCGAGGCGGCGGCACACCGGCGGTGGGGAGTGGTTTCGGGGGGGCGGGGCGGCGAGGCGGCGGGGGCCGGCAGCGAGGCCGGTGGTGGCTGGCGGCTTAGGGGGTGGAGGTTGAAGATGAACAGCAGGCCCTTGATTTTGTATCCAATGCCTGGAAAATCGACTGACCAGAGATGAAAAAGTCAGTCGGCTGACGTGTAGCCTCACCCCGCACGTACACATGCACGCATGCAACACTCGCACGAACACACGCACACCTGCAGGCGAGCAACACTGACACGTACACATGCACTCACGAACACACACACGCATGCAGGCGTGCATCACTGACACGTACACATGCACTCACGAACACACGCACACACGAACACATGCATGCAACACCGAAACGTACACATGCACGCACGCAACACTCACATGCCTGCATGCACACAACACACAACGCAAGACACACGATCAACCTATACATGCATGCACCCTTTGTTAAGGATGTGGATTGTTACGGGTATTAATCAATCTTATGTGTGATAAGCAGAACATTGATGTTTGCTGCGGTCTTTATGAATCACAATGTATGGAACGGGCTATCAACGTATATATGAAAATTTAAAAATTCTCTTACATTATATAGTAGGCTTATCTACATGAAATAGATGACGTCACACTAATGAACAATCATCGGTTTATGAAATGCCCGCTTCTGACCGCCCTGGCCCACCAAAAGCTCCTCTGTCGTGATCTGCCTGCGTTGGGTCACTAACATGCAGGCCAGGTACCCAAAGAGCCCACACGTCAGTGGAAGAACGTCGCGGTGTCGTACGTCAGAGTTGAGGGCGCCACTCGCTGCACGCCTCCTTGCCGCATTCAAACGCCTCCATGAAACCCGTGTGGAGCCGAGAAACCCACTCTGGACACACATCCGTTCAAGACAGGGCCGGCATTAAACGCAATGCCGGCCGAGCTTCTCTCGTCCGCCGTCTATTTAATCTCCTATTTGAACGAGGCCAGACGTCGGCCAAGAATCGCACACCTCCGCCGCTCCCCTATCTCCTCCTTCACCATTTCGTCCACTCTTACAATGGCTTACAAAGAGTAGTTATCCCGCATCTAAGCCGGCTGGGTGGCCCGCCGAGCCCGCCGGATACGAGGTATGCAGCTCACATATCCACCTCGCTTCCCTTGCCCGACAGAGCCAGTTGCCACCCCAAGCCGGTGTGCGGTTCAGCAACTCGCCGCTCTAGGCCAGCTTGACGAGGAGCGGCGAGCTGCTCCATGCCGGCATGACGGGGAGCACGGGCGTCGTCGCTGCCGTCCACGCCGCCGCCTCATATCGCGCCTCCTGTGTCTGCGACCGCGTCTCCTGTTTCTGTGGCCAAGACTCCCATGCCGGCGGCTGCGCCATGCAAGCAGAGACAGAAGCCAGGTGCGCGGAGAGCGACGAGTCGGTGGCCAGCGCCTCCGCGTCCGCCGCCATGATCGAGGAGAAGTAGAACACGGGAGGCCGCCGCCGCTTGGGTCCCATGAAGGCCACCGCTGAGGCGACGCCGGCGTACGCAGCAGGTGTCTTGCCGGATCCTTTTGTTGCCAGGACCTTCGTCGACCCCACATAGGCTCCACAGAAGCGGAGAAGCTCCCTTCCGCCTCTATCTCGGGCATCAGCCAACGATGTCAGTTGAGCAGTGGGGAAGCGAGCCGTCCTTTGCACTGAAGCATATACCTCCGGCTCCGGGGCTCCCGGCAGTCCGGTGATCGTGGTACCGGACATGAGGAACACAAATGGATCAGAGGGCGACCAATTACGCTAGGTATTATTATACCTGTGCTGTCGAGAACTAGCACCGCATAGTTTATTTGAATGTAATGAAATCCGTCATGTTTGTATGAAAATCCGGTATTTTATATGAATTCCGTCATTGTTTATATGAAATATCGCCGTGTTTGCATGAATTTCGTCCGGTTGGTTGAGTTGCTATCAGAATGTGTGCGGCTACGATTGGATGGCATAATTTGTGGGTCGCCGGTCGGTCTGCGGCCGGCTCGGGCGGCGTGGTGGGACAATAAAAGCACAACTCGTGCGAGCTCTTCTCCAACGCGCGCGCTGGAGGATGCATGAGCACCCAAGCTATTCCTTGTTCATCGGTGGCAAAGGCACCGGTGGACAAAAGGGTCGCCAATATTTTTGCTACCCCGGGCAAGATCCAAACAGCCCCTCCCAGCACATTCAAATCCCTCGTTCGCCGTGAAATTTTGCCATGTGTTGTTTACATGGACTAACAAGATGCCCGTGCATTGCACGGAACATCAAGACGCATTTTTTTACAAAACACCTATTGTGACTGACCCATGCAGGAGTAATCACATGTGTAAAAACTAATGATATCTCAAGAATTTTATCGGAAAAATGGTATCTCGAGAATTTATCGGAAAAATGGTATCTCGAGAATATCATCGAAAAAATGATATCTCGAGAAAGATGAGAGATGAGGTGAGGAGGAGTGGGGCGTGGTGGTGACTGGTGGTTGGACTGGGCGAAGGCATGGGGATGGACGGCGCATTATGTCTAGGTTTGTATCTCTCTCACACACACCCACGTAGGTGGGGGATGTGCATGAAGAGAAGAGGTGCATGCACGGCGCACATACTCCCATCTCTTTCCCAACCACACCCCCACGGGTACACGATGGAGCTCATTTCTGTACGAAAAGGCAGCCCACGTGGTAATTTGACACGTGTATTTGTTGTCCACTTGATGGAGGATTGTGTACCACAGGTGAACAAACAAATTGCGACCTTACGCGTTATGTTAAAAAAGAGGCAAACCATGTGGGGCCTACCTTAGAGGCAAGGCTCTATACACTTGAGATGCTCTATACGTATTACTTTTGATGTGTCCCGTCAACTTGCAGAACGAGGAGAAGCTTGCTTAGTACGCCGTCTCCCCCGCCCATGGGCGCGGTGGCTCGCAGGACGAGGTGAAGCTTGCTTACTATGCCTTTCACCCGCTCCCTCGCCCACGTGCGTGGTGGCTCGCAGGACGAGGAGAAAATTTTACTACTCCCTTCGTTTACTCCTCGTCCCTACCTTCGTTAGAGAGATTATCATATGGTTTTAAATATGTCTTTTAGTCGTAGGAGTAGTACAGTGGTACATAGGAGTAGTACTACAGCAATTTCCTTGGAGTCCATGGTGCAGCAAGCTACCCTAGGCTATGTTACTACTCCCTCCTTTCCAGTTTATGGCTCAATTTCAAAATCTCTCCAACCAAGGCAGACGGCGAGTGGTGGAATTAATTTCGTAGTTTGCACAAGTAATTAGTATGCTCGGTTTTCTCAAGAAGTTATGTTTACCGATGCATTAATTACAACAAATGCATGCATGACCACTAAATTTCCATGAACTTCTACATGCATTGGTGAGTTTTCTCTTGACACTGCTTGCATCGGGTGATTTAACGCACCTCGAAATCCAAACATGTGATGGTACTACTACTAGTAGAATTGAGACTTATAAAACGAAAAACAATTTTTTTAGATGAGCTCTATAAACCGGAAAGGAGGGAGTAGTAAGTAGTACTACCTCCATAGTGGGTACGTACTCCGTAAAATCAGATTTTCCCAAAACTAAGTCGCTCAACCTTTATTTTCTTGTTTCCCTTCATGCCTCATTGCCTCGAACAGACTATGCCAAACCCCCCTGCCTACCGCGCGGGAAAAGACCCGCCCTCGCCTTTTTTAGTCCAGGTTTGTATCGATGGATCGCGCAAAGCAGCAAAAACCAAGTCGTGTCTTGTACTCCTCCATCGGCGCTCGCTTTCATGAAATATGTACTTGCTCTCGCCGACATGTGGGACATATGGCAACCGGGTCGACGTGTCATGCACCAAATAACAGTGCAGAACAGCAGGGGGACGCACCCCAGTCGTACCGCCCCGGTAGTAGTAATGAGCAATGAGACGTCAAATCACAATGCCACACCTTCCCAGACGGACAAAGCAACCATTATTTCACACTTCGCTGAATCCGCTTCACCATCATCTCCTTCAAGAAAACCACGTATTGCTTCTGCCATTGTTCTGCCTCAAGAGGGACGCGCATCGCCTTGGTACATCATGACACGTGGGACCGCATGACAGGCCATGCTCCCCCGCCCACCGCTCGGTAAAATCACCTCATTTTTACTACTTCCTCCATATCGGTTTAGAAGGCATGCACGTCGTTCTAGGTTGAGAATTTAACTCGCTATATATGTGATGAATAGTATATATTTAGTAACTAAATCCGCTTAAGAATCCAATGATATACTTTTTGTGACATAGTAACTCATATTTAGTTAGTCAAATGGATGACCTAGAACTATGTGCACGCTCTATAAACCGAGACGGAGGGAGTAGTATCTTTTTAGATCAATATAGTCGGGCTTCACCACGGAGCAAAACCAAGTGGTAGGCTGCTCCTGTCGTGTTGGCGTAGCAACTCAAGCAGGGTCAGTCCGCACACGAAATGGCGACACACTTAACATGACCCCTTTGGCCAACATCTGGCTCATCCACCGTCTTGTTCCACGTGCAATGCACCAAATTATAGTTCGGAGCAGCGGTTGGACTTGGAGGCACCCCGGTCGTAGTGCCACAGTAGTAGTAAATGAGCGATGATGGGTCAAATCACAAAGCCCCACCTTTCCCGCATTAAGCTGGACGGAGAAGCAACCATCATTTCACTCTAGGGTGCAAGAGCATAAAGAAAAGAGAAAACTAATGATGCGTGCGGCCTCCACTACAAATCCTTTTTTTTGAAAGCGCCTCCACTACAAATCCGCTTCTCCCTCGTCCTCTTGAAGAAAACCGATGATGCATGCGGCGGTAGGGTTTGTAGGAGTACTACGGTGTGCGGTGCCATGTCGTAGTAAACGGGAGAGGGATTGAGTTCGAGTCGACGCCTTAATATGTGTGGGCTGCTTGGTTTTACGGGAACGAGGCAGCATTTTGGGTTCGGGGACCAGTGGAGATATACGTACAAAATATTGTGGACGTAGGTTCGACCGAAAGGCAATGATGCATGGGCCCTGCATTTTGATATACCCGCGACCACGTGAAATTTGCTACTCTACTCAAAATAATGCATAAAAGCTCCTCCAAAAACATCTATAACTAATGGGAAGTGAATGTATGCTTAAAATGAAAATGTAATGCTCCCTCTGTCTAGGTGTATAAGTCATCTTAGGTTTTTTTGCTAGTTAATAGCATTGCATGCAATGTATTAATCACTGCATGTCATGTTTGAAAGTCTCAAGCCATTGAAAGCATGCATGGCCCACATCTCTTATTGGTTAATATGTCATGAAACAAGAAACGAGGAGGGAGTTAATGTACCGTGCCTAAGTGTTTTGGGATTATTTGGTTTTCGGAAGATGACTTACACACCTAGACGGAGGGAGTACAAAGAGAAAAAATGAACAACAGTTAAACGAATGACACTTCTAACAAAAATGTGAATGTGAACTACATATGTGTGCACGTGACCAACACATACATTGTCAATACAAAATCTAATGCAAGAAATAACTTATGAGTAACATGCACGAATTGATGATGTGGTGCTTGCATGCATAGAGTACAAAAACAATGTGATTTATGACTTGCATGCATGATGTGTTCTTGTGCCATTGTTGCATGTCTAGGAAAAAAGCTACTAGTGGGTTGTACTAGCTATTGAGGAATAGAAGATGTATACATGGAAGTTGTAGGGAAAGAGATGACATGTATCTCAATTCCAATGAGTAGGGATTGGAAAAGAGATGTCATTTGGTTGACATCATAGGAACTTTTCTATTGAATCTAGAGATGACATGTATCTCAATTCCTATGAGGAGGGATTAGAAAAGAGATGTCATTTGGTTCGCACTGTAGGAACTTTTCTATTGAATATACGCTAATGTTTATTTTCCTTTGAAATTGTGGGACTATAGGAATCCATTCATCTGAACCAAGTGGCTCTAAAGCTATAAAAATGATATCATGTTTATTTTCCTTTGAAATGTGGAGTATATGAATATATTCCTATGAACCAATTGGTTCTAAAGGAAAATCCTATAAAAATCATATCATATAGAGTTCCTATGATATTCCTCCACACCAAAGGATGGTTGAAATTGCTGCAGGTGATACGACGGTCTTTCTTTGTACACTCCTCCCCCATCTTTATAGTTACCTTTCGAAGATGAATGAAATGATATATACTAGGTATTCTATATGTGCATTTTGGTACACGAAAACTCAGTAAAAGGTTCGAATTTCAATAAAGCTATATGCACTGCATTTTGGAACGGAGGGAGGAGCATATGGCAGTTGCTAACACTCATGTGGAAGATTTGTGTCTCGGAGGAGTGGCTGTTCTATTAAATGACATGGCAAAACTGACACTGTCAGATGCCGATCTAATAGTTCTTACGGCGTTCGTCAGGAAAGGGCATGTGGCGAACGTTTGTCAGATGTGATTTACGGACACATGCATTGCATTGATACGTGCCCCCTCTCTCTCACGCACACACGCACCCTCATGAGTCATGACTCTCCCGAGTCCTCTCGCACCCACCATCTATATGCAGGTAGACGTCACACACATATGTGATCTTCACACCCTACCCTCAGAACTTCTAAAAAACAAAAGACGTCATGCACCATTTATTTTAACTCACATGTCACACACTTATACTATTAGTCTTGTGGCGACTGTTCTTTGGGCATAGTATATTGTACTCTCACGAAGAGAAGCGGTGCGCGCACGCACTAGTTCTCTCACACCCACTCGTGGGTACACGTAGGAGCGCATTTTTTTGAAGCTCGTACAACAAAATCACTCCACTATATCGATACGTCTCCATTGTATCTACTTTTCCAAACTCTTTTGCCCTTGTTTTGGACTCTAACTTGCATGATTTGAATGAGACTACCCCGGGCTGACGTTGTTTTCAGCAGAATTGCCATGGTGTTATTTTTGTGCAGAATAAGAAGTTCTCGGAATGACCTGAAAATCAACGGAGACAACTTTTGGAATTAATAAAAACTATTGGTGAAAGAATTAGCAGCAGGGGCCCACACCCTAGCCACAAGGGTGGGGGGCGCGCCCTCTGACCTTGTGGGCCCCTTGGACCTCCACCCACCTCAACTCCAACTCCATATATTCAAAAAAATCAGAGATAAGGATTCATCGCGTTTTACAATACGGAGCCGTCACCAAGCCATGTTCTTCCTCGGGAGGGCAGATCTGGAGTCCGTTCGGGGATCCGGAGAGGGGAATCCGCTGCCATCATCATCATTAACCATCCTCCATCACCAATTTCATGGTGCTCACTGCCGTGCGTGAGTAATTCCATCGTAGGCTTGCTGGACCATGATGGGTTGGATGAGATTTACCATGTAATCAAGTTAGTTTTGTTAGGGCTTGATCCCTAGTATCCACTATGTTCTAAGATTGATGTTGCTATGACTTTGCTATGCTTAATGCTTGTGACTAGGGCCCGAGTGCCATGATTTCAGATCTGAACCTATTATGTTTTCATGAATATATTTGTGTTCTTGATCCTATCTTGCAAGTCAATAGTGACCTACTACATCTTATGATCCAGCAACCCCGGAGTGACAATAGTCGGGACCACTCCCGGTGATGACCGTAGTTTGAGGAGTTCATGTATTCACGAAGTGTTAATGCTTTGGTCCGGTACTCTATTAAAAGGAGGCCTTAATATCCCTTAGTTTCCAATAGGACCCCGCTGCCACGGGAGGGTAGGACAAAGGACGCCATGCAAGTTCTTTTCCATAAGCACGTATGACTATATTCAGAATACATGCCTACATTATATTGATGAACTAGAGCTAGTTCTGTGTCACCCTATGTTATAACCGTTGCATGATGAATGACATCCGACATAATTATCCATCATTGATCCATTGCCTATGAGCTTTTCACATATTGATCTTTGCTTCATTACTTTTCCACTATCACTGTTACAATTGCTACAAAACTATTACTGTTACTTTTGCCACTATTACCGTTACTTCCATACTACTTTGCTACTAAATATTTTGCTACAGATATTAAGTCTTTCAAGTGTGGTTGAACTGACAACTCAGCTGCTAATACTCAAGAATATTCTTTGGCTACCCTTGTGTCAAATCAATAAATTTGGGTTGAATACTCTACCCTCGAAAACTGTTATGATCCCCTATACTTGTGGGTTATCAAGACATTTTTCTGGCACCGTTGCCGGGGAGCATAGCTCTATTCTCTGAGTCACTTGGGATTTATATCTGTTGATCACTACGAGGAATTTGAAAGATGAAAGAACTAAGATTTTTTCCCTCAACTACGAGGGGAGGTAAGGAACTGCCATCTAGCTCTGCACTTGATTCTCCTTCTGTTTTGAGTAAACTTGCGACACCTACACCTGCAATTGATTCTGATATGTCGCATGTTATTGATGATGCCACTTCTGCTTTGCATGATACTTATGATGAAACTACTTCTCTGCTTGAGAATACTGTGCCACTAGGTGAATTTCTTGATGAACAACTTGCTAGGGTTAGAGAGAATGAAATTACTGAAACAGATGATATTACTGAAACTGATGATTATGATTCTTCCCCTAGATATGAGTTGCCCATTGTACCTGAGGGTTATGTTATGGATGAAGAAACTGCTAGAGACTTATTTGCTTGTAATGATAGGGAAGATCTTAAGAAATTATTAGCTAAGCTTAAAGAAAAATCCTTGAATGCTAGAATGAAATATGATCCCGCTTTTGCTACTTCACCTATCCTTGTTACTGATAAGGATTATGAATTCTCTGTCGATCCTGAGTTAATTACTTTGGTTGAATCTGATCCTTTTCATGGTTATGAAGCTAAAACTGTTGTGGCACATCTTACTAAATTAAATGATATAGCCACCCTATTTGCTCATGAGGAAAAAATTCGCTATTATTGTCTTCTTAAATTATTTCCTTTCTCATTAAAGGGTGATGCTAAGTTATGGTTTAATTCTCTTGCTCCTGGTTGTGTGCATAGTCCCCAGGATATGATTTATCACTTCTCTGCAAAATATTTCCCCGCTCATAAGAAACAAGCTACTTTAAGGGAAATATATAATTTTGTGCAAATTGAAGAAGAGAGTCTCCCACAAGCTTGGGGGAGGCTTCTCCAACTACTTAATGCTTTTCCTGATCATCCTCTCAAGAAAAATGAAATACTTGATATCTTTTATAATGGACTAACCGATGCTTCCACAGACCACCTGGATAGTTGTGCTGGTTGTGTTTTCAGGGAAAGAACTGTTGAGCAAGCTGAATGAAAATGATTGGACACTTCCTGAACCAACTCCGAAGCCAACTTCGAAGAAAAGGGGTATTCTATTTCTCAATCCTGAAGATATGCAAGACGCAAAATCTATGAAAGAAAAAGGTATTAAAGCTGAAGATGTTAAGAATCTACCACCTATTGAATAAATTCATGGTCTTGATAACCCGACACAGGTAGTAGAGGTAAACTCTCTTTGTAGGTTTGATGAAGGTGATATTTCTCATAATAAGTCTGCTAGTCAATACTTTGATGAGTTTGATAATTTTATTGTTAAATAAGAGAATTTCAATGCTTATGTTAGTAGACAATTGAAATGTAATGCTTACATGCTTGACCACTTGGGTAATTATATGAGTAGAAATGTTAATGATCTTGAGCTTATTAGTAAACATGCTTCCATGGTTACAACTCAAGTAGAACAAGTACTTAAGGCCCAAGATGATTTGCTTAATGAGTTGAATAAAAAGAATAATGATAATGTTGTTAGGGTTATGACTAGAGGTGGTAAAATGACCCAGGAACCTTTGTATCCTGAGGGCCATCCTAAGAGACTTGAGAGGCTTCTCAAATAATTAATACTGATGCACCTAGTCCTCGTACTAAAAAGAAAAAGAAAACTGATAGGACTTTGCATGCTAGTGAACCTGCTATAGACACACCTGAGAATCCTAATAATATTTCTACTTTTGATGCTGAGACACAATCTGGTGATGAACATGAACCTAGTGATAATGTTAATAATGATGTTCATGTTGATGCTCAACCTAGTAATGATAATGATGTAGAGCTTGAACCTGCTATTGATCTTGATAACCACAATCAAAGAATCAACGTTATGATAAGAGAGACTTTGTTGCTAGGAAACATGGTAAACAAAGAGAACCGTGGGTTCAGAAACCCATGCCCTTTCCTCCTAAGACATCCAAGAAAAAGGATGATGAGGATTTTGAACGCTTTGCTGAAATGATTAGACCTATATTTTTGCGTATGCGTTTGACTGATATGCTTAAAATGCCTCCTTATGCTAAGTCTATGAAAGATATTGTTACAAATAAAAGAAAGATACCTGAAGCTGAAATTTCCCCCATGCTTGCTAATTATTCTTTGAAGGGTGGAATACCAAAGAAACTTGGAGATCCACGAGTACCAACTATACCATGATCCATTAAAAGAAACTATGTTAAAACTACTTTATGTGATCTTGGAGCCGGTGTTAGTGTTATGCCTTTCTCTTTGTATCGTAGACTTGAATTGAATAAGTTGACACCTACTGAAATCTCTTTGCAAATGGCTGATAAATCAACTGCTATACCTATCGGTATTTATGAGGGTGTGCCTGTTGTGGTTGCAAACGTTACTATCTTAACGGATTTTTTTATTCTTGATATTCCCGAGGACGACAGTATGTCGATCATACTTGGTAGACCCTTTTTGAATACTGCAGGGGCTGTTATTGATTGCAACAAAGGCAATGTCACATTTCATGTTAATGGTAATGAGCATATGGTACACTTTTCGAAGAAACAACCTCAAGTTCATAGTATCAATTCTATTGGAAAATTTTCAACTATTACTATTGGAGGTTTTGAATTCCCTCTACGTACTATCAAAAAGAAATATGATATTCTTATTGTTGGGGACATGCATATCCCCGTTGAGGTAACCTAGTGTTATTGGAAAGTTCTCCGGTTTCATGTCACTCGGAACAAGTTTGTTAACGAGACTTGATCAACCTCGTTAATGGATTGCTTTTGATGAGCATGAGATGGATGAATTTAGAAAGCACAACTCTCTGTACCCACTCTTTTACTTTCTGTTATTTAGTTTAAATAAAGCAAAAATAGTATTTTCTGTCTGTTTTCTGAATTCTCCATGCAATAAAAAATGTCCCAAAAATAAAACTTCTCCAAATGCCCTGAAAATTTAGTATGATTTTTATGCAATATTTTAGAACTTCTAGTGCAAAGAACACACCAGGGGGCCTCACCAGCTGGCCATAAGGGTGGAGGGCGCGCCCACTCCCCAGGGCGCGCCCCCTGACCTTGTGGGCCCCACGTGGCCCCCTCCACTAATTCCAGCATCCATCCACTCCTTCTTCCTCTAGAAAAAATCACTCCATTTCTCAAACTCGTGTTCTTGCTCATCGTGCTGCCATTTTTGATCTCCTTGCTCAAAACCCCATTCATAAAACTGCTTTGGGGGATTGTTCTTCGGTATGTGACTCCTCCAATGGTCCAATTAGTTTTTGTTCTAGTGCTTTATTCATTGCAAATTTTTGCTGTTGAGGTGACCTTGTTCTTGAGCTTGCATGTCAAATTTAGATGGTCCAAAGTAGTTTTGAGGCATGGTTTAGCCTCTAGACACTTGTAGGAGTAGTTGCTATCAATTTTTTTGAGTTTGGTTCACTTTTATTTTGAGTTACTAAAAATTTCAGAAATTTTCAGAGGAAGAAAATTTTAAGGAGATTGTTGAGAGGCTCCTCGAGCCGGGGTTCGTAGGAAAAAGAAATTGAGGAGAAGGAAAAACCCAAGTATAATCTTCCTCGTGCCGCAGAAATTTGGCCGTGCGAATGGCCATGTGATGCATTCTTATAAGCAGCCGGGATTTATGATGATTTCTATTATTGGGCTGGGAATGCAGGCATCACCGACTTCCTCCTCGACCAGTGTAATCAGTATCTCCTACTCACTAATACTTTCATGCAAAACTTTCATTTTCATGCTAGGAAATCACCACCCACGGTAGACTTTCACTTATATGATGAGTACAAAGAAATGATGCTTTATGACTTTTGTGAGGTTTGTAAATTACCTTATGAGGGCAGCGTCAAGGAGCCACGTCCTAGTGATGTGGAAGGCCTTATTCATGAAATTACCGTAGGGGAAGGTAGAGGAGTGTCGGGAGCGAGAGTGGCTAGTATACATCTTCCTATTTTACGCTACTACTCATTATTTGCTTGGAGATGTTTAATTGGTCGTGGAGAGAGTGGGGGCCTTAGTGCCCCTGACCTCGCTACTTTGCGCCATGCTTTACACAGAGATAGAACTTACAGTTTGGGCGCTGTGGTTGCTAGACGGTTGAGTATGAATCGTGCAAAGGGTCCTATTTTAGGAGGTATCTTTGCTTCCCGCCTTGCCAAACATTTTGAGATACCCATTAGGCACTATGAAAAAGAAGAGAAATTGCTACCCACTATATATTTAGATTATGACAGCAGGGTAGCGCATAAGTTTATTCGCCATGATGAGGAAAAGAGACTTATTTATAACCTGGTATTTAGCGAGAATACCTTTTAGATTATTACCTTGCATGCACCTATTTTGTGCGATATTCATTCAGGCAGGTACATTGTTTTACCCGCGGACATTCATGCATACTGGGAGGGGACACGATCCCCACCTCCTGAGCCAGAGCCATCACCTAATCCATACCAAGAGTCCATTTATCAATGGGATCCACAGGAGCTCGCTAACCAGTGGAACCCCCAGGATCCTCCTCAATACACCGAAGAGAACTACTTTGATCCATTGGCATAGACCAACTTAGGCCAAAAGCCTAAGCTTGGGGGAGTATGTATTTCTCACCGACATTACATTCATGTTCACACACTCATTCCAGTTGTCGGTGTTCATACTTTTTCATTGTAATATCCATGTTAGTTTATTCCTTTTTCCGCCTTCTTGTTGTGTGTTTGAAAAACCTTAAGAAAAACCAAAAAAAATAGTTGTAGTTAGTTTACTTTCTATGCATGCTTAGTAGTAGTATTAAAAGAAAACCCAAAAAGATTTCTCGTGTTTGTTGGGAGCTTTCCCGTGTAAATAGCTTTTCTCATTCTTGTTTTACTTCCTTCAGAAAAAAAAACTCCAAAAATATTTCAGTGTGTTTCTTTGAAATTCTTTTCTTTTCTTTGGAGGTCGAAAGGAGAAGACCATGATGAACATGTTGAGTGGCTCTCATAAGCATTATTTTTGATCTAACAAAGAGCATATTACCTTGTCTTCTCCTTTGAATAAATGTTTGCAGATTCCAGCTTAGTCCAATGCACGTGCACTATTATTATGATCCACACCGTTCGGCCGTGCAAGTGAAAGGCAATAATGACGACATATGATGAAATGATTGAGATGAAGAAAAGCTGGTATGAACTCGACCTATCTTGTTTTTGTAAATATGATTAGTTCATCATTCCTGAGTCAGCCTATTCTGAATGAAACATGTTTGCAATGACAATTAGAGATTATAGTTACTCATGACATGCTTAATTAGCTAGGAGTTTATAATGGTTTACCTTGCATGCCAACATGGAAATTAAACTGGTTGTGATGTAGTATGATAGGATGGTATCCTCCTTTGAATGATTCGAGTGGCTTGACTTGGCACATGTTCACGCATGTAGTTGAAACAAAAATCAACATAGCCTCTACGATATTTATGTTCATGGTGATTTATATCCTACTCATGCTTGCATTCAATGTTGGTTAATTTCAATGCATGTTTATGACTGTTGTCGCTCTCTAGTTGGCCGCTTCCCAGTCTCTTTCTAGCCTTCACTTGTACAAAGTGGGAATATTGCTTGTGCATCCACTTCCATAAACCCAAAGTTGTTCCATATGAGTCCACCATACCTTCCTATATACGGTATTTACCTGTTGTTCCAAGTAAATTTGCATGTCCCAAACTCTAAACCTTCAAATGATAATCTGTTTTGTATGCTCGAATAGCTCATGTACAACCTAGGGCTGTCAATATCTTCCATGCTAGGTGGGTTATTCTCATGATGAGGGACTCTGCTTATCATTCATGAGAAAATGGCTGGTAACCGGGATGCGTAGTCCCATGATCAAAGCAAATAAAATCATAATAATTGCAAACAAAACTCCCCCAGGACTGTTGTTAGTTGGACGGTACCCGTTGTTTCGGACCAGCCGTGGAGTGTGCTTGTAGGTGGTGGGGAAGTATAAACTTTACCATTCTGTTTGGGAACCGCCTATAATGTATGTAGCATGAAAGATACCAAGATCTCTTGGTTGTTACGTTAACAACGAAAGTATACCGCTCGAAATATTATTTATCTCTATTACAAAACTCGAGCTCTGGCACCTCTGCAAATCCCTGCTTCCCTCTGCGAAGGGCCTATCTATTTACTTTTATTGCCGAGTCATCATCCTCTTATAAGAAGCACCAATTAGAGAGCACCACTGTCATTTGGATGCATTGTTATTAATTTATATTGAGTATGACTGTGACTGGATCTCTTTTACCATGAATTACAATGTCTAGTCAGTCCTTGATCTTCAGAGGTGCTTTGCATTTATTTTTTGTGGTCTCAGAAAGGGCTAGCGAGATACCATCTTGTTATATCATATCACGATTGTTTTGAAGAAGTGTTGTCATCCGAGATTTATTATTATTGCTCGCTAGTTGATTATGCCATTGATATGAGTAAATGTGAGACCTAAACGTTATTGTGAATATGGTTAGTTCATAATCTTTGCTGAAAACTTGAATGCTGGCTTTACGTATTTGCAATAACAAGATCAAACAGAGTTTGTAAAAGTTTTTCTTTATCACTTTTAGTTTGTCAACTGAATTGCTTGAGGACAAGCAATGGGTTAAGCTTGGGGGAGTTGATACGTCTCCGTCGTATCTACTTTTCCAAACTCTTTTGCCCTTGTTTTGGACTCTAAATTGCATGATTTCAATGAAACTAACCCGGACTGACGCTGTTTTTAGCAGAATTGCCATGGTGTTATTTTTGTGCAGAATAAAAAGTTCTCGGAATGACCTGAAAATCAACGGAGATAACTTTTGGAATTAATAAAAAATATTGGCGAAAGAATCAGCAGCAGGGGGCCCACACCCTAGCCACAAGGGTGGGGTGCACGCCCACCCACCTGGGGCGCGCCCTCTAACCTCGTGGGCCCCCTGGACCTGCATCGACCTCAACTCCAACTCCATATATTCACTTTCGGGGAGAAAAAAATCAGAGAGAACGATTCATCGTGTTTTACAGTACGGAGCCACTGCCAAGCCCCGATCTTCCTCGGGAGGGCAGATCTGGAGTCCGTTCGGGGCTCCGTAGAGGGGAATCCGTCGCCATCGTCATCATCAACCATCCTCCATCACCAACTTCATGATGCTCACCGCCATGCGTGAGTAATTCCATCGTAGGCTTGCTGGACCGTGATGGGTTGGATGAGATTTACCATGTAATTGAGTTAGTTTTGTTAGGGTTTGATCCCTAGTATCCACTATGTTCTAAGATTGATGTTGCTATGACTTTGCTATGCTTAATGCTTGTCACTAGGGCCCGAGTGCCATGATTTCAGATCTAAACCTATTATGTTTTCATGAATATATTTGTGTTCTTGATCCTATCTTGCAAGTCAATAGTCACCTACTACGTGTTATGATCCGGCAACCCCGGAGTGACAATAGTCGTGACTACTCCCGGTGATGACCGTAGTTTGAGGAGTTCATGTATTCACTAAGTGTTAATGGTTTGGTCCGGTTCTCTATTAAAAGGAGGCCTTAATATCCCTTAGTTTTCCAATAGGACCCAGCTACCACGGGAGGGTAGGATAAAAGATGTCATGCAATTCCTTTTCCATAAGCACGTATGACTATATTCGGAATACATGCCTACATTATATTGATGAACTGGAGCTAGTTCTGTGTCACCCTATGTTATAACCGTTGCATGATGAATGCCATCCGACATAATTATCCATCATTGATCCATTGCCTACGAGCTTTTCACATATTGATCTTTGCTTCATTACTTTTCCACTGCCATTGTTACAATTGCTACAAAACTATTACTGTTACTTTTGCCACTGTTACCGTTACTTCCATACTACTTTATTACAAAATATTTTGCTGCAGATATTAAGTCTTTCAAATGTGGTTGAATTGACAACTCAGCAGCTAATACTCAAGAATATTCTTCGGCTCCCCTTGTGTCGAATCAATAAATTTGGGTTGAATACTCTACCCTCGAAAACTGTTGCGATCCTTTATACTTGTGGATTATCACACACACACACACACACACACACACACAGACATATATATATAAGCAGGAGCCTTAGCGCTTGCTTTAATAGGTTTCCTCTCTTTCACTCTCTCATGCTCTCCAGATCTAAGCAAGACATAGGTGGCCACACTCTCTCTCTGCTCACGGCTGGTCACAAATCCGGCCGGACCACCTCGACCGGGGCAGGGGTGTAGGTGCATCGTTCACGCTGCTGTCGGCGGCGAGGGAGGAGACCAACGGCTGCCCGGGCGTCCCGATCGGCGGCCGTGTCGTTCTCTCCGAGAGAGCGCCGGCTCAGGAGGGCCTCCGACCCCTTCTTCCTCCCTGCGGTATTGTGGCCAAGATGCGGCCTCCCGACGCCGTCTTTGCCACATGCCGACGACCCTCAGGTACATATTCCTTCGAAACCTGCTTGCTCTACTGCCCCAGCTCCACACATGGCTACGTGTGGATCTTTTTCTACTTTCGTCGGCTGTTCCAAAGCCACCTAGACTTTTACTATTATTAGAGGTAAAGCTAGTTCATACATTCGAATCTAAGAGTTGGTTCAAACACGGAAGAAAGTGGGAAAGCTGTAGCATGAATCTAGGACTTGGTTCTAAGAGGAAATGAGGGAAAGTAGTAGATACTGGCTACCCAACCGGTCTCTTGGTTGAAAAGGCGAAGAAAGCATGGTGGATGGCGAAGGGTGGGGGAAGTGGACCTGTCTCTTGGTCGAAAAAGGAAATAAAGTGAGGGGTGTTGGAGGACAACGCAAATGAGAATGAGCAGGTCTAGATTTCTTGTGCTCACATAGGAAATGTCACCGAGGAGATAAAAAAAAGGGACAAATGCAGACATGCTACCTAAGTGTTTGCCGCTCTCGGCAACCACATCTGCCTCACCACTTTCTGCCCCTGCTGTCCCTACGCCCATATCGCTATCGTTAATGTAAAATCACATGAAGCATTAAGCAATTCCACCTAATGTCACTATAAGTAATGGTCTAGTGTCGTCGATGAATTGAAGCAATGCCACCACCATTTTATGAAGTGCTTACGTCTTGCTTTATTTCCCATGAATTGTGTTTTTGCAGTTACACTTAAATCTCACACCGGTAACATTGCTTCATCCAAGTGGAACTGCACAAATTTGATTGCACATTTTACTGACCATGTGCTACTCTCATGATACTAATACTAATGCTATTGTTTTGCATGTTAATCTAGTGGCAGTGTTGCTGTGATGTGATGCTACTTACTTAAGGGTACTTTCATACTTTCAATGTAGTGCCAATTATAACACAACAGATGTTGCTGTTAATCATATGCCACTGCAAATAACTGTCACTGTTTAAATAATTGTATTTCGTATTTGCGCAAACAGGGATGTATGTCTCCATATCGTTTCTATCTGCGCAATCAAAAGTACACACCTCAGTTTTAGTAGAACTGCACAAAATGAGATGGCTATTCCTAGCTGCCGTCCTCTAAC
The DNA here is from genome assembly GCF_018294505.1 of Triticum aestivum. Taxonomy (NCBI): domain Eukaryota; kingdom Viridiplantae; phylum Streptophyta; class Magnoliopsida; order Poales; family Poaceae; genus Triticum; species Triticum aestivum. Next base: position 382,865,491 of record NC_057814.1, on the reverse strand, counting down.
CACCCATCTTCTAGGTATTCCTACATTGGTAGTAACTAGGTAGAATGACCAACGCAATCTAAAAGAAGCTGATTCATACATTTTACTTCCTGATTGCAGTGCAGGAACGAGCGAAAACAGCTGCATCCTAGTCCGGAATGCACTTTCTACCGGTTCATCCATGGACCGAGGACTAGCTGGCACAGCTGCACAGAGGTTTTTGGGACAGGTACACGGACAAGAGGCATTGCGGTCTGCTTATTTCTGCAATAGTGGTGCTTAAATTTAGTGGAATGGATAAGAATTTCAGATGGTCAGTACACTACATGGTTCAGTTCAGTATTCCAGCTGAGAACACAATTATAATTAGTTATTCTGGAATAAGAGAACCTAACCCTGGATGGTGGCAACAAGAGAAAACCAGAGTGAACTCCAGGAAATTAAAGCCTGCCTAGGGAGGCCTTTGCTCAGAGAAGCCTTGCTTGATTTTTCCTGATTTGTAAACCTTCTCACAACTTTGTCTTTTGTTGTGAACTAGTATATGTTTCTTATGTTCTATGAATCATTGAGATGTATAAAATTGCTTAACTTATACTTTTCTAGTTTTTATGAAGCGGACTTTAATGTGAGTGTTCCACATGAACGCTGGACTGGCGTGTGAATGTTTGGATTTTACATTGTGGGCTTAGTTAACTGCATGAACCACTGTAACAAGATACGTAGTTGCTTATATGTCATACAGCAGATTATTGATTGTTAGCTGGTCGATAGCCTAGTGTTGAAGCGAGCTGAGCCAATGTGTCGTGTTTGCACAACTGCTTACAAGTGGGGTAGCACCAACAGTGTTTACAAGTACTTAACCAGCCTTACGTACCCTATGTATATGTCGGTGCACAGTTCTCGAACGAGTACTCTATTTCATCAAACACACACTGCTCGTATGATAAATCATGACAACTTATGTCTTACCGTGCCATATTCATGAAAAAACTAGTGAGGACGCATCTGTTTCGGCAACAATTGCGATGGTTCTCACATGATTCACGGGCACACAAAAGTAGCAACAGTTCCCACAGACGGATTCAAACAGAGTACTAGCCCCAAAGGGCTCGATAATAGGCAAGGTTCGGATAATTAGACACAATCCAAACTACTATTAAACACTAGCTGGGGCAACTATTTCATGCCCCGATCTAATTTGGGATGGACACAAGACGGACCTTGCCATGAACATCATTGAGGACGTCCGGCAGCAGCTCAATCCTGTGAACCTTCCTGAAGATAACCTTGTGGCCTTGCCACTCATAAACTTGTTTGTGGAGGCATGCCACGTCATCTTCCTGCGTAAGCTTGACAAGAACAGTATGCCTCACAAAAGAAGGAGTAGCTTTGAACTTCTTGTGCTTCAGTACACCCTGGACAACAAGCCTGACAACAGTGAGGCTAGAATACAACTCGACATTGGTATAAGCGCAAATGGCTTCCAGGATCCAATAGCCTAAGAACTCTGTTTTCCCAGTGCGTATATTCAGGTCATCCGCCTCATAGTGAGTGACATGTACAACCACACAATCCTTGTCTGCATCAGGGCTCTAATTAAAATAGAAACAAATTCGGAATTACTTTCCAGTATAACAAACACAAGTTATTTAAACGACTATGTATAGCATGGCATCGCAGCTAATAAAATTTTGCATTATTCATAACCACATACTTAGATGAAAAACCACAATCAAGACCGGCAAAGAAGAAAATCACCTTGGGCAGCTCAGCGGGGGGGGGGGGACACATCCTCGAAGGGGGAAAACTGCTCCTGCACGGCCACGGGGGTTGTAACCTCAAACGGGGCGTTGACCATCTCAATAGTGGCCGTGAGCATATCTGGGGTCGGCTCGGTAGCTGCCTCCATCTTCTTAGAGCTCTCTATCTCGCGGGGATCAGCCTCCCGCGTCTGCTCCAATATCGGCAGATCTTTGCCTAGTTCTCGTTGGTCCATCATGAAACTGACGAATACTAGGAGACCACTGAAATGAAAACACAATCACAATGACAATGAAACAAAAAAGAGAGTGAGGATCGGTTGCTGCTTTGCAAAAGTTCTTTTTTTCTCTGAACAAAAATATACCAAAATCATGGATCCGCTTACCTTCCCTTCGTTAGGAGAGAAGAACAGTGGCAGATGCGAGTGTTGGCTTTCTTGAAGACGGTGAGGGAGAAGGGGATTCAGCGAAGAGTGAAATGATGGTTGCTTCGTCCGTCAAACTTAGACTGCGGGGAGGTGGGGTTTTGTGATACGATGGCTCGTTACTGCCGCGCTACGACTGGGGTGACTTGCCGCCTGCATATTGCCTTCTAATTTGGTGGATGGCATTTGGGCCTGCACGCTGCATGGCCCGCATGTTAGTGAACAAAAGTAAAACGACATTCAGTAGAGGGAGACATTTCGATGACCTCGGAGGAGCCAGAAGCGGTAGTGTATCCACTTTACTAGTAGTTGTTGTTTTTCTGGGTAGCTATAGAGGGTCTCCACTTTACTAGTAGTAATTGTTTCTCTGGGCCCAAGACAAAACAGCCCATCCACCCTAGTAAATAATAAAATCAATTCAAAAGCCCATATATTTACTTAATGAGAGGCACTACCCACACCCAGCACACCGCCCCCCAAAAAACCTGGGTGCTCTTCTTCCTCCTCACTCCCACCCACCTCGCGTTAGCTCGCTCCACTCGTACGCCCAAATTCCCCACCTCACTCCTACAGAAAACCCCAGCTCCCCTTCTTCCTCACTACTACAGAAAAACCCCAGTTCCCCTTCTTCTTCACTCGCACTACAACTAGGCTCCTCATTCATTACTCTGCTCAAATCCGTGATCTCGACGCGACGCCCTCGAGGAAAATGGAGTCGGCTGACCCCAGCGCCAAGAAGATGAGGCTCCCGCCAGTGGCGACGCTTATTGTAGATCCCGCACCCGGCAGCGCAGGGAGAAGCGGTGAGCCCACACCCACCGGATCCCTGGAACCCGTAGAATCTCGGGTGGATCACATCAGCGATCTCCCGGACGCCATCCTAGGGGAGATCATCTCGCTTCTCCCCACTAAGGATTGCTGCCGCACCCAAGTCCTCTCAATTCGGTGGCGCCCTCTATGGTGCGCCGTGCCCCTTAATCTTGATTGTCGTCAGCTATCTCTCTTCAATGATTTTGAACTCCCCAGAGCCATCATCTCCTCCCACCAGGGCTCCGTTCAAAGCCTCTGCATCCCGTCATGCTACCTAAGCAAGCATACCATGCCCTGCACGGTGGACGCCTGCCTGAAATCCCCTGAATTCACAGAACTACAGCTGCTTGAGTTCTACTATTCCCCAGGAAATCACCTACCAGATACCGAACACCATGTACTTGTGCCCTCAGCACCAATGTCCATCTCGCAGTTTTCCTCCTCTCTCCACACCGCCACCTTTGCGTTGTGCTACCTACCAGACAATCTGGTACTAAACCTTCGACTCCCATTTCTCAAAAAACTTTCACTTGTGCGGGTTCGTATATCGGAGGCATCATTGCACAGCATCATCCACTCCAGTTGCCCTGCCCTGGAGTGCTTGGTGCTTGATTTCACAGTTAGAATCGGTTGTCTCCAAATAAATTAGCCTAACCTTGTAAGAATTGGAATTTCTTTTGACGGAAGGCAGCTCATCATCCAAGATGCCCCTTCACTTCAAAGGTTGATCCTTGATTCTAGTTATTCACCGTCGCAAATAACCGTCCTCTCTGCGCCTAAACTAGAGACCTTGGGTGTAACACATGATCTCTGTGCTCATTTCAAGATGGTGTTTGGCTCCACAGTTCTTTAGGTACCTTATATTATCATCTACACTTGTAACCATAAGCTGCATTTTAAATTTCAGCGCATAAGTTATATATCATCTTGGAGTACATATTTTGTACTAATAGTATGTTCTATGCTCAATGAAGAGTTTTAATCTGAACAAGATTATTGGTTTGTGTCTGGAGAAGTTGTATATAAAGGTGATAATTTCACGCACAATGGAAGCCCGCATATAGTGTACAAGAATTAACCGTTCAGTTATTGCTCTTTCGACACTCTTTTTTTAGACCTTAATTGTTTTCAATCTTCATGTCTATTTAGGAAACAGGACAGGGTAAGAAAGTTATAACCAATCGGTGGATTCATAAGCACCGGGATTTCTCACTTCTCATGACATTCGATTGAAGACAATGACACTAGAACGATAAGTACCCAACCATGCAAACACTAGATTTGTCACATTCTTCCTGCTGGATGCGAGGTTACTATTGTCCATCAGGCTTAAGTTTATCAGCAGCATGGTTTTGACGGATGGGTATGTCGAAGAAAAAAAAGGAGTTTCAGGTGGACAAAAGAGCTTCTGAACGTGTCGGGCTTCTATTTACAACATATTGTGGTCATAATCTAGTAAATTTTACGACCCAGGATGTTCAATCTATGGACCTGACCGATCCATTTGACTGTGACTGCCGAAAACAGTGCTGCAGTTAGATGTTGTTGCCCTTTTCAATCTGGGTTTTGTCTAAACCTGATGAATAATTAACCCTCGTGCTTTTGTACAGTTTGTAAGCTAGAGTTAGATGTTCTTGCCCTTTTCAACTCGGCTGTGACTGTCATATTTTCTTTGAAAGAAGGAAAATGGCTTGCCATTCATTTAATTTAGAGTGAAATACTGTAATAAATCCCAACCAAGGGAAATAACATCACTCTCGCCGGTTGCTTGAGCTCACTGTGCATTACAGAAGCCAAGTGATTAGCCCCCACCAGCACCCACAAACATATTTTGAACTAGCACATCAAATGGGCTGTAAATTTTCATAAGAAAGGTTGCATGACCGTGAGAGATTTGGATTCTGACATTTGGGACCCACAAGGAAATAGCCTATCAAAGGTGGTGTCGACTTACTAGCTAGTCAACAAACGATTCTTCCTACCAGCCGTTGGATTGACATCCAACATCTGTCGTGTATCTTGTGTCTCTTGTCTTCTTCCTCCAGCTGCCCAAACCAAACCACCTCGTCGGCTCCGCCTGTCCCGCCTCCCATGGCTGGCTGCGCCTCCGCCGCCCTACCGTACCCTCCAACGTTGGCCAGTCCCTCCCTCTATTCCCCCACACGTCTTGTTACTCTCCGGCGATGTCAGCCCTAACACGCACCCGCACCAGAACCAGTCAACCCTCGTACTCCCCTCCGCCAGTGACTGGACTGGCGCATCTTCCACAGCTCCTGTTCGTTCCTTCCGAGGCCTCGCCGTCATCCTCCGCCTTGGTTCGCTCGCCGTGCGCGTGCGCCGCCCTCTTGCTTTTTCAACGTCGTCAACAACCGAGAGGAACAAGGAGATGACTGTACGTGGAGAGGATGACAGTAGGAACCCACCAGCGTCATGGCAGTACGCAAGTGCCTCGTTATGTTTGGACATCTGGGGCTCACACCATTGTCAACGTAGTCAATAAACGAGAGAATTACACAACGAGCGGCTGACACCAGGGACCCAGCAGGTTGCGCAGTTGTTATTTACTTTTTTAGGAACAAGCAGTTGTTATTTATACTAGTTTTAGTGACGGATCAGGGTAACAGCAGGGCTGTGCGGGGGCTGTGGCACGTCTAGCCAGGGTTTTATTTATTTTACCACATCATGAGCCCATTTTTGTTTTTTCTTGCTGAAAATGGCTAGCCCAGTTCTACTTTTTTAAATAAATACCCAAACGAGGCCTACTTGCTTTGTTAGCCCTGCTGGGCTGCAAATCTTTCAAGACGAGGAGAGTTTCATTCGATTTGCCCAGAAAATGGGCTATCGGTAATGAGAAATGGGATGTACATTTTTAAAACACATCAAACCGGGAATTAGTTTCAATTTTTTTTCATTACAAGATTTTAAATTCCATTAATTTTTATGCATGGACAATTATTTAGATTTTATATTTATATAAATTATTTTTCAAAATAGTTTGAATGTCACTCGAAATTTTGAGATTAAAAATAGTTGACCGCACCGAAATATGCAAAATTTCGTAGAATTTTTAATCGTGGCCACAATATGGGTTGTAATGCTAACAAAAAGAAGATGGGCTCCAAGAAAATCCTTAAGAATTAGCAAATGGGTTGTAAATTATTAGAAATAATGGCAGATGGGCTGTATGCTGTTTTCCACAGATTGGAGGCTGACTTGTGCGCCTACTATAGGTTGACGCGTACGCTTTCCTAAAAAAAGGTTGACGCACACGCAACGCCGTGTCAACTTAGTCAACACACGAGAGCAGTGATTGTTGGATGTCCATCCAACGGCAGTCGTGCTTCTTCAATCTCTGCTCTTCCTGCTCCAGCCGCTCAAACAACGCCGGCGGGACTGCCTGCTCCCTCCACCCGCGGCCGGCTGTGCTGCCGCGCAGGCCTCATCGCCCCATTGTACTCCCATCGCTGCCCTAGCCATCCCTCTACTCATCCACACCTGCTGTTATTCTCCAGCGAGGGCAGATGAACCAGTAAACCCTCGTACTCCCCTCCACGTGGGGAACAACTGCTGGGTCTTCCCTAGCTCTTCGTCGTTCCCTTCCTAGGCCTCGCCGTTGTCCACCGCCCTGGTGCTCTCAGCACGGCATGGTCAACGTGGTCAACGAACGACATCCATCGAAAGTGGACTGTACATGGAGAGGCTGACAGCTGGGTCCACGGCCGCACACAAGGAAATGCCTCATTATTACGTGCAAAATAATGATTCCTCCACCTGACAGCTGGGACCCACCGGAAGGGCCTTTGTATTTTGCGAAAAAAATGTTCCTCCTGCTGACAGGTCGGGCCCACCAGCTATATCTTCGCACGCAAGGAAGTGCCTCCTTATTACGCACAAAAAATGAATACTCCCCCTGCTAGCTGGGACCCATCGTAGTTGGAGGCTGACTTGTGGGCCTACTAAGTTGACGGGGATGGAGGGCTTTGTCAACTTAGTCAATATGAATGATTGTAGCTCGAGTGACCGTACGATGTCCATCCAACGGCCGTAGTGCTTCTTCAACCTCTGGTCTTTGTCGGTCGTGCCGCCTGCTCCTGCCTCCCGTAGCTGGCTGTGTTGCCGTGGAGGCCTCACCGCCCCGTACTACTCCTGCCGCTGGCCAGGCCATCCCTCTACTCACTCACAACCCCTATTATTCTGAAGTGACGGTAGCCTCACACCGCAGCTGAACCAGTGAACCCTCATACTCCTCTCCGCGTGGGCATCCACTGGCGTGTCTTCCCCGGCTCTGCGTCATCTCCTTCCTAGGCCTCGCCGTCATCCACCGCCTTGGTGCTCTCGGCGCGGCGTGGTCAATGTGGTCAAGGAACGACTTCCATCGAAAGAGTACTGTATGTGGAGAGGCTGACAGCTCGGTCCATGGTCGCAGCAAGGAAGTGCCTCCTTATTACGCGCAAAATAATGATTCCTCCACCTGACAGCAAGGACCCACCAGACGGGCCACCATATTTCGCGGAAAAAATGTTTCCCCCTGACTGCTGGGACCCATCACCTACATCTTCGCACGCAAGGAAGTGCCTCCTTGTCCTCCTTGACAGTCGGGACCCACCTGGTCGAAGCGTATGTAGCATTGTCATTCTGGTCGTGAACGTGTACATACATACTGGTCGATCGGTCTGTCTGCAGGTTGCAGCGATGAACCGTGGCCGAGTAAGGAAGGGCACGTGACGTAGTAGAGGCGCGCACGTAGCATGTCACGCAGTCCCGTTAATATCGTGTACACATACGTACATCCTGGGTGCAAGAAAGTAAACACGGCCACGTACGTACATACGGGTGTGGTCTCGAACACCTACTCGTGCATACGTATGGCCAGGGCTCGTGTACATGGCTGGGTCAGAACGTAGAAACTGTGTCGTCGTGTTCATCGGGAGGCAACGGAATGCGTCGTGTTCGTCGGGAGCCAATCGGCTTGGATGGAACAGCCGATCGAAACGAGGCCTGGTGTACCGCAGAACGGAGGAAACGGCCTTGTGTTCGACCGCCTATGGTCGAAACGGGATGCTGTTCACCGGGAGGGGTATGGCGTACCGCAAAACGGAGGAAACAGGCTTCTCTTCGACCTCCTACGGTCGAAACGGGGTCTTGTTGATCGGGAGGGGTGTGGCGTACCACAAAACGGAGGAAACAGACTTGTGTTGGAGCGCTACGGGTGAAATGGGGGTCCTATTCATCGGGAGGGGTGTGGCGTACCGCAAAACGGGACTCCACGGGCTACTGTTCATCTCCACCGTCGACCTCCTCCAGCCTCCACGGGCTACTGTTCATCCACCGTCTACCTCCTCCAGCCTCCACCTGCGACTATTCATCCACGGGCTCCTGTTCATCTAGCCTCTACCACTCCTCCACCAGCTACTCTTCAACCAGCCCTCTCCACGGGGTCCTGTTCAACCACCCCTCCACAGGCTACTGTTCATCCAGCCCTCCACCAGCTACTGTTCAACCAGCCCTCCACGGGGTCCTGTTCATCCAGCCCTCCACGGGGTCCTATTCATCCACCCTAACCGGCTCGATCGTGGTCCTGTTCGTCCAGCGGCAATGGCCTCTACTACCACGGGGTCCTGTTCATCCAACCCCCACCGGGAACTGTTCATCCAACCCCCCAACAACGCTCACTTTTCATCAAGAGGCAGCAGGTTCGATTGGCTTCAGTTAGCAGCAGTAGCGAAGGAATCGCTCGATCGGGTTCAGTTAATAGCCAAATCGATCGATCGCTCGGGTTAAGTAATGCATAGCCTGCAGTGCAATCGCTCGAGTTCAGTTAGAGCCCAACGCCTCACACCCACGCGCGTACGTGTATGAGAGAAACGTGCATCGCTCGGCCTCGACCACCCACCGTAACCGGGAACTCCTCGATATTTTCCTCGCCCTCGCTTCTACCATGGTTTTTTCGTCATGGACGGCCCAAAGAATCTCATGCAGCTGCGTCTCCGGCCCTCCTAGGACGAAAAGCCCATTTTCTGTCATGATTTTTTGTCATAGAAGTAGGAGCCCACCACATCTATGATGATAACGGGTTTTGTCACAATTTTCGTCATAGAAGTGTCATAAGCATGACAGAAAAAAATTTCGTTCGGCCCAAAAGGTCATAGATGTGTCTTTTTTTGTAGTGAATGGTCATGGTGCAAAGCACCGACGAGGATGGCGCGGAGGAGGGGGTTGGCGCTGGATTGTCGACTACCACGTTCTCCATTGAGACGTCGTCATCCTCCGGCTGCCTGCCGGCCAGCCAGTCGACAGCAATGGCTGCCATCTCCTTCTGGTCTGTCATCCGCCTGTCCCGAAGAGCGCTGGAGCGCGAGGAAGCCATGGTGGAGTGGTGTGGACAGGAGAAAGGGAACCGAGGCGGATGACTGCGGCTATGTCCGGCGCAACAGTTTATATAGCAATGGTGGGCGGCAAAGGGACGGATGGGTGGCGCCGGAGTAGCCGCCTCGGCAACCGTGTATCAATAATGTGGGCGGCAGACGGACGGACGGACGACACTTGTGTCATTTGAACGCGGAGCAATCACCTGCATCGGAAAGCGGCGCGGGCGGCGCTGACCGTTTCGGGCGGAAAGTGCGCGCAGGCGAGGGAGGCGGTCTGAGTGGGCCAGGGCGGTCAAACTCGTGCTTGGCAGTAGTCCGGTCCAGCAGCCGGACATGCTGGCTCGCCAGCGAGCTCACCGAGCTGAGCGACGACAATCAGACGATGGATGTGGCTTCCGACCAGGAGCCGGTGCCACCACCCAAGCCGGTTCATGCCGTGTTCACCATAGAGCAGGTGCGGCCGCACTTCGACGCCCTAATGGCGGAAGAGCTACGAGCACAGGAGGACTTGTGCGGCAACCTCCGTCTCCTCAATGAGCACCGGCTCACAGAACGACGAATCGCCGGTGAACAAGGGAACGACAATGTCGTCGCGGACATGTGGCCCTATGATCTTGGCTTCCTGAATGAGCAGCAGGTCTTGTATCAGACCATCCATAGGGCCCGCGAGGCCCTCTCCATCGTCCTTCGAGTTGTTGCGCTCGCCATGGCGTCGTCGTCTCGCATTGTCAACATAGTCAACGAACATGAGGAATCAGGAGATGACTTTAACTGGAGAGGATGACAGTGGGGACCCACCAGGGCCATAGCCGCACATACGCAAGTGCCTTCTTATTATATACAACTATCTTTTTGTTTCCTCTTAGTTTCTTGACATCACGATCCCACACCATTTTCAACCTATATAGTCAATAAACGAGAGAATTGCATAAGGAGTGGCGGACAGCTGGACCCAGCAGCTCGAGCAGTATTTGTGTTTTTGAGGTGTGAGCAGAGTTTTTCTTGAGCGATGTTTTTGTTGTTATTCACATGAGCAGGGTATCAACTGGGCGGGCTGTGGCCCATTTAGCCCAGGCTATTATTTTATGTCGACCAAATATCCAGCCCAGATATTAATTTTTTTCAAGCTGAAAATGGCTAGCCCAGCTATACTTTTTTTGAGGAATACCCAAGCCAGGTCAACTTGTTATTCTACGCCCCGCTGGGCTGCAAATCTTTCCTAGGAGGGATGCAATAGGCTTAACAAGAAAATGGGTTTTAAGAAATAATAAATGGGATGTAATTATAAAAACTAGGATGTAACTCTAAAAAATGCACCAAACACGTAATTAGTTAAAAATATATTATCTTTGGATTTTGAAAATTTTAATTTCATTACTTGTTGCGCACACAATATTTCGTTGAATTTTGACGGAATACAAATTTATTTTGAAATTATATTTAGGCTGACTAGAAATTTCGGGATAAAAATATTCCGGATCCCAACAAAATTTGGGAAATTTTATTGAATTTTGTTTTGAGCCGTTGGTTCACTGGTACGCGTCGGTGCTATACAAACGGTTTTAAACCCCTTTATGCGACGGCATTTGGAACCGTCGCCAAATGAGTGTGGGCGATAGGGGGGTCCTTCCCACACGACCCAGAAACCTTAGGGGATAGGCCCTCCTGGGACACAGGCTGGGGCAAAACGAGCTCATGTGCGATCGGGCGAGGCATCAAAACCCAATCATTTCCGTTCGTATGTACATCCCACACGGTGAATCCCAGAAAAACATTTATGTTCGTATGTATATCACACATAGTCAATCCAAGGAATACGTTTCCATTCTTATGTACATCCCACACAGTCAATCCAGGGAAAACGTTTCCGTTCGTATGTATATCACACACAGTCAATCCAAGGAATACGTTTCTGTTCTTATGTACATCCCACACAGTCAATCTAGGGAAACGTTTCCGTTCGTATGTACATCCCACACAGTTTTATGTATAGGCTCGTGTGTGAAAGGTGTAACTATCACACATGCTCTGCCTTGGTTAACTGTTTGCGTTTATCAACTACATCACACATGATTTGATGAAGAAAACTATGTGGCATTTGGCTATACATCACAAGCGCTTTTTACTGCCAGAACCGTTTGCAAAGTTCCATGATCGTCTGTTCTCTTTTTACATCGCACATGTTGTTTTCTTTCTAACCGTGTGCACATTATTATATTAGCTCCTGTATATTTTTATTTTTGCCTGTAATTTATTATTCGAATTGGAGATTTTGAAATATGAAACATGCAATTCAAATTCTCAGCACAATGGTTCAACAACGAATCCATAAATAAAATTGCCAGTACAATATGTTCAGTAATAACAAGATTAGACGGCAATTTACTATGATGAACCACAATATTTAAAGGCGGTAAAGGTGAAGAGAAAGGTGTAAATGATTTTGACTGCCGATGGTGTTGAAGAAGCGGAATGCCCATAATGTGCCTTCCTGCATGCCATAGGCACGAACCACTTTTGTCCAACCCCTTGTGACGATCGCCCGCCCATCCTTCACCGCCTTCAGGAAGACTTCTAGAGCATTTTCATGGTAGCATGAATTATATACTTTAAACTTAGTTGCCTCCACTCCGGTCATGTAGTTTGCAAGGTAATCATCAGTAAATAGCTTCGGAAACCACTGAAAAGAGAAAAATATCAGATACTGAGGTCTAATAGAGTAACTTGTTGTGGGAAGGGGGAAAAGGCAACACATTACTTACCATCCTAAAGTTCACTGTTGTCTTGGACAAAGTGTAAATAAAGAGCTTAATTCCAATCACCCATTTCTTTCGTCTAACAATCTTTCTTAGTTTCCTCACTTGACACTTGTTCATGAATATCTCATTGCCCCATACACAAAAGGGATCGAAGCGTGGATCAGTACCGCTCATATATGTACCTACAAGCAACCAGTAATGTTCGAAGCTAAACTGAGATTGCACAAATGATGTAAAATACAACTACCTATGTTCCCAAGTACAAGTATTTTTTTAGAGATTTCAATATGAACTACATACGGATGTATATAGAATTATAGATATAGTTTAGATTAGAATCTAGATTCACTCATTTGCCGCCTTATGTAGTCTATATTGGAATATCTAAAAATACTTATATTTAGGAATAGATGGTGACATGGGATGCAGCTAACCTCGACGGCAAACAACAGCATTGCCCATTGTGGCCCTGTGTAAGTACATGGAAAGCCAATGTTAACTACAACAGGGTTAACATCCACCAAAAATAGCAAACGGTAATAAAACGGCAGCATCTATAGTGATATCTTCATTGTGAAAGAGTAGCACAGTAGCAAAGGGACAGATTAAAAGATGGATACAACTGTTAATTGCAACAGGCTTAACAGCATCCTAAGTCATGTTTTATAAGTTTGTAGACATTGAAATACAACTGTTTAAAAATGGATACAACTGTTAATTGCAATAGGCTTAATGGGCATTGAAACCGGTACTGATAAAAATGCAATTGGCAGAGTTAAACATCACAAGGTTGGTGTTGCCAGAGCAGATAATGGCCCACATGTCTATAAAAAGGTAGGGAAAATAGCTAAAACGTGTTAGGCATGTTTACAACTACATGCTTAATACATCGACCATACAAAACATAGCCATTAATTGCAACTGGTATTGGTAAGATTGAACCGGTGAGTACATACTTGGTAAGTCCTAAGAGCTAGTTGCTGGGGCACTTCATCTTGGCTAGAGCCCGCCCAAAGTCAGCGGCGGCAGAGGCAAGCTGTTCCTCCTGGTCGAAGCGCGGATCAGTGCCGCTAGCATGTGTACCTACAGGCAACTAGTAAATGTTAGAAGTTAAACTGCAATTGCACAAATGATGTGAAATAGTGTAAGACATGGGATGCAACTAACCTCGATGGCAAACAACAACATTGGTTGTTATGACCCTACGTAAGTACATGGATAGGCATGTTAAGTACAACAGGTTTAGCATCCACCAAAAATAGCAAATGGGCGGCATCTCTAGTATATATTCATTGCGGAGAGTAGCATGGTAGCAAAGGGACAAATTAAAAATGGATACAACTATTAATTGCAACAGGCTTGACAGCATCCTAAGTCATGTTTTTGTAAGTTTATAGCCATTGAAATACAAATATTCAAAAATATATTTAACTATTAATTGCAACAGGCTTAATAGCCATTGAAACCGGTACCGACAAAAATGCAATTGGCATAGTTAAACATCACAAGGCAGGTGCTGCCAGAGCAGAGAATGGCCCAAATGTCTATAAAAAAGGTAGGGAAAGTAGCTAAAACGTGTTAGGCATGTTTACTAGAACATGCTTAATACATCGACCGTACAGAACATAGCCATTAATTGCAATTGGTATTGGTAAGATTGAACTGCTGAGTACATACTTGGTAAGTCCTGAGAGGTAGTTGCTGGGGCACTTCATCTTGGACAGAGCCCGCCCAAAGTCAGCGGCGGCGGAGGCGAGCTGTTCCTCCGGGTCGAAGCGTGGATCAGTGCCACTGACATGTGTACCTACAGGCAACCAGTAAATGGTAGAAGTTAAACTGCAATTGCACAAATGATGTGAAATACTGTAAGACATGGGATGCAGCTAACCTCGATGGCAAACAACAGCATCGGCCGTTATGACCCTGCGTAAGTACATGGACAGGCATGTTAAGTACAATAGGGTTAGCATCCACTAAAAATAGCAAATGGGCAGCATCTCTAGTGATATCATGAGTCATGTATTGTAAGTTTGTTATTGGTATTGGTGAAATTGAGCTGGACACGGTAATATTTGAACATCACACAGTGTGGAGTACTGAAATAAACAAGGCACAAACATGCTTAATACATCAACCGTACAAATCATAGCCGTTGCAAGTGGTATTGTTAAGATTTAGCTGGTCAGATCTTACCTCATAAGTCCTGGGGGTAGTCGCTGGGGCACATCATCTGGGCCAGAGCCTGCACCATGTCGGCGGCGGCGGAGGCGAGGTGTTCCTCCGGGTCAACACGCACAGCGGCCATCGCGCCATGAACAGCCGTCAGCTCCTGGCGGTGGGGATTCGGAGGCGTGAGGATGTTTCACAAGCGCCATTTAAGCAATCAGGTCGGGGCCATGATAGAGATCGGTGGGTTACCTGACTAGATCCGAGCAGAACGTAGATGTGGTTGAAGCTATGGTTGCGGCGGCGACGGTTTGAGATGCCGGTAGGGGGAGGCGCGGGGGGGGGGGGGCGCGAGATATTGAGGAAATTTGATGGGTGGGGATGTGGTTGGAGGAATAAATTCTGAAATCGCGCGCCTAATGAAAATTTTGCTGCGAAACTTGAAACTTGTGCGGGGGAAACACACAACATAGACGAAGCGCGTAAAACACTCTTGTGCGAGAAAACAGAAAATTGGTAGACCCCGTCTCCAAAAAAATGTACACGTGTAGTTGATTTTTTTGGTCAATGGTATGCCTGGTTTATTAGGAAACATCGCACAGGTAACTGACTTATGGATCATTAACGCAAAGAAACGCAGACGGGTACAGCATAGAAATCGCATGTGTTGTGGTCTTCTAATAATTAACGCAAAAAACGCACACGGGCACACATGCTAATCAACGCTCAAAGCCCTCAAAGGATGCTCTTACCGACATTGTACGTTAATACTATAAACTTAAAGTACTACTAGTAATTTGCTCTAATACTACAAACTTAAACTACTTCTCACATGCTGCCATTGGGGCATGCTGGCCAGACGCCGGCGTTCTCCTTCCCGACCTTGTAGGCGGCAGCCCACCGTGCTTCGATCGCCGCCAAGCTCTCCTCACCACGGCGTGTGGCCTCTTCTTTCTTGCGGCGGCGGGACTGTCTTTTCTTGACTGCTTTCTTCCTTTTCCGCTCCTTCTGTGCGGCTTTGTCCGCCTCTAGATCCACCCCCATCGGCCATGGCGGCCTGAAAGTCCGCCCATGTAACTGTGTGGCCACCATGTGTGCGGCGAGATGCCATCGCTTCCTTACCATGTGTGCGGTCGCGGGCAGCGAGGAATGCGGCACGGTGGGATGCCATCGCTTCCTTACCAGGTACTGTGCGCCGCGGTGCCATGGACGACGCCTGGAGAGAGCTCTAGGACGGAGGGGCCGGGCAGCCATACAATGCGGTGGTATTCAAGAGCTCAACGACAAACGACAACAGAAATTTGGCTTCCCTTACAATTTCGCTTGTTCATTATCACACACGGTTCATCTCCGTCGCTTCCGGAAACATTGTGCGTTGAGCCTATTGTGTGTTGTGTTATGGTTGGCCGGAAGCCTAGCCACGCAGATCGCACGTGTGCACCATAGGATGCGCCGCGATCGAACGGCAATCCACGTCCCTCACATCACACCCGTGCAGCTGTAGTTGGATTGGATTTATATGCGCTAAATGCCTAGAAAATGCACATAATCCCCTAAATATGGTAAATGAGCCCGGAAAAATGCCAAATTTGAACACGGTGATTTGTAGGGTGTATGTTCGTCCTAGAAAAAAAACTCCAGGGTTAAAGAACGAAGAAAATTTGGATTCCCCTTCAATCTTCATGATTTCCCTCTCGAAAGCATGAAACTTCTTTGGTGATGGTTCGATTTATGAAGGGCGTGCATGACGACATAAGCCAAACCTTCTCAAATTTTTACTAGGGCATGGTGAGGTCATACCATGGCACACCATGCCAGGCGTCATGTTTTTCAAGCATTTATTTCATTTTTCTATAGTTGAAAACCCAATAAACAAATGTTTGTGGTTGACTATTGCCACACATTTCATCGAAATATCTGTCCATTCCTTGTAAAAGGCATAAGAATTTACTAAATGGCACGAGCATGGTTTTCCAGCCCATTCTTGTGCACCCTTTCATGCACCGATTGTTTGAACTTGAATTATGTGCATTAATGCCTAGGAAATGCACATAATCCCCTAAATATGGTAAATGAACCCGGGAAAGTGCCAAATTTGAACACGGTGATTTGCTGGGTGTATGTCCATCGTAGAAAAAAACTCGTGGACAAAGGACAAAGGAAATTTGGATCCCCCTTCAATCTTGGTGGTTCCCCCCTCGAAACCATGAAACTTCCTTGGTGATGGTTCGATTTATGAAAGGCGTGCATCACGACATAAGAAAAAACATTCTCCAATTTTTACCAGCACACGGTGAGGCCATACCATGGGACCACGCCAGGCGTCATGTTTTCCAACCATGTATTTCATTTTTGTATAGTTGTTAACCCAGTAAATGACGAGTATATGTTTGACTATTGCCACACATTTCCTTCAAATATCTCCCCATTCCTTGTGAAAAGCATGAGAATGTACTAAATAACACGAGCATGGTTTTTCAGACCGTTCTTGTGCAACTTTTCATGCACCGATTGTTCGAATTTGAATTGTGTGCATTAATGCCTAGAAAATGCACATAATCCCATAAATATGGTTAATGAGCCCGGAAAAATGTCAAATTTGAACACGTTGCATTTGAGGCGGTATGTTGATCGTTGGAAAAAAATTGAATGACAAACTAGGACGGAAATTTGGATTCCCCTTCTATCTTGGTGATTTCCCTCTCGAAAGCATGGAACTTCCTAAGTGATGGTTCGATTTATGAAGGGCGTGCATGACGACATAAGCCAAACCTTCTCAAATTTTTACCAGGGCATGGTGAGGTCATACCATGGCACCATCCCAGCCGTCATGTTTTTCAAGCATTTATTTCATTTTTTCTATAGTTGAAAACCCAACAAACAAAAATTTGTGGTTGACTATTGCCACACATTTCATTGAAATACCTTCCCATTCCTAGTAAAAGGCATGAGAATTTACTAAATGGCACGAGCATTGTTTTCCAGGCCGTTCTTGGGCACCCTTTCGTGCACCGATTTTTTGAACTTGAATTATGTGCATTAATGCCTAGGAAATGCACATGATTGATAATCCCCAAGTGCAGGGAATCATCGTAGCAATTCCCAAAGGTGGAAGTGATAAGTATGGAGTGTCGAACCCACAAGGAGCTAAAGGTAAGATCAATATTCTCTCAAGTCTTATCTGCCACTGATACAACTCTACGTACACCGAACGTTTGCTTCCAACTAGAAACGAGAAATAAAACTACGTTGTGGGTATGAAGAGGATAGCTTTGCATGGTATCGGAGAGCTAAAATATAAAAGTAGGTGCTGTTATCATAAAGTTAGAATATATTACTAAATATTATAAATAGCGAGTGTGGAATAATGATGGATCGGTGTGCGGAATTGTCCTAGGCAATTGTTAACAAGACCGGTGGTCGTCATTGCAATTTGATATGAGGGAGAGGCATAAGCTAACATACTTTCTCTTCTTGGATCATATGCACTTATGATTAGAACTCTAGCAAGCATCCGCAACTACTAAAGATCATTAAGGTAAAACCCAACCATAGCATTAAAGCATCAAGTCCCCTTTATCCCATATGCAACAACCCCCTTACTCAGGTTTATGCTTCTGTCACTCAAGCAACCCACTATAAGTGAATCATGAACGTATGGCAACACCCTACAGCGGAAATCTCTCACGCTTGCGTGACACGGAGGGCACAATAGGACAGCACCAAAATAAAACATACAACTCATACCAATCTAGATCATCAATCAACCCAAAGACAAAGGATATCTACTCAAAACATCATAGGATGGCAACACATCATTGGATCACAATATGTGGCATAAAGCACCATGTTCAAGTAGGGATTACAGCAAGGTGCGAGAGAGTGGACCGCGTAAAAGAGATGAGGATGATGATGTTGATGAAGACGATCACCGCGGCGATGATTCCCCTCCCGATGGCACTCCGGTGCCACCGGGAGAGAGGAGGAGAGGTTCTCCCCCTTGTGCTTCCTCCTCCATGGCCTCCCCCCTGGATGGGGAGACGTTCTCCCTCTGGTCCTTGGCCTTCATGACGATGATGGCCCCACTGGGATCCTCCTCCATGGCCTCCGGTGATGATGGTCCCCTCCGGCAGGGTGCCAGAGAGGGCCTAGATTGATTTCTCGTGGCTACAGAGGCTTGCGGCGGCGGAACTTCCGATCTAGGTTATTTTCTGGAGGTTTCTGTATTTATAGGAATTTTTGGCGTAGGTCTCACGTCAGGGGGGTCTCCGAGTCGTCCACGAGATAGGGGCCCATGCCCAGGGGGTGGGCGCGCCCCACACCCTCGTGGACAGCCCGGGACTCTTCTGGCCCAACTCTTTTACTCCGGGGGCTTCTTTTGGTCCAACAAAAATCATCAAAAATTGGCACGTCAATTGGACTCCCTTTGGTATTCCTTTTCTGCGATACTCAAAAACAAGGAAAAAAACAGAAACTGGCACTGGGCTCTAGGTTAATAGGTTAGTCCCAAAAATCATATAAAATATTATATAAATGCATATAAAACATATAAGATGGATAATATAATAGCATGAATACTTCATAAATTATAGATACGTTGGAGACGTATCAGCATCCCCAAGCTTAATTCCTGCTCGTCCTCGAGTAGGTAAATGATAAAAGAAATAATTTATGAAGTGTGAATGCTAGCAGGTGCACAAGTTTGATCAATGATAATTTCAATCACTTTTTCTACCATCATTATATGTCATAACAGTAGCTCATCTCATAAAACTTTTCATGATCAAGTAACAAGCTATTCACATGTTAAAGTATAGATCATAAACTTTCCTGAAAACTAACAAACAGTGCTCTTAGTCATCAAACAATTGCAATTCATCTTATTTTCGGGAAGGGTCTATGTAAGAGCTTTGATTCAGCAAACTCCACATACTCAACTATCATTTAATCTTTCACAATTGCTAACACTGATGTAATATTTATGGGTTCAAAGTTTTAATCGGACACAGAGAAAGATAGGGGCTTATAGTTTCGCATCCCAACATTTTACCTCAAGGGTAATGTCAACAATAATAATTTATGAAAACCAAGTGGATATATATATCCGGATCGCTCCGACACAAAGTGCTTGCCAAAGGAAAAAGTGTAAAAAGGAAAGGTGATGGTCACCATGCCTCTTGTATAAGGGTAGAAGATAAAAGTAAAAGATAGGCCCTTCGCAGAGGAAAGCAGAGGTTGTCATGCGCTTTTATGGTTGGATGCACGAAATCTTAATGCAAAAGAACGTCACTTTATATTGCCGCTTGTGATAAAGACCTTTATTATGCAGTCTGTCGCTTTTATTTCTTCCCTATCACAAGTTCGTATAAAGCTTATTTTCTTCGCACTAATAGATCATACATATTTAGAGAGCAATTTTTATTGCATGCACCGATGACAACTTACTTGAAGGATCTTACTCAATCCATAGGTAGGTATGGTGGACTCTCATGGCAAAACTGGTTTAAGGGATGTTTGGAAGCACAAGTAGTATTTCTCAACATGTTATATTTCTCAATATGCAAAGAATTTGGCTAGCATGAGAGGGAAAGGCAAGCTCAACATGTTGGATGATCCAAGACAATATAACGTTTCGGATATAGGAAAACATAACCCATTAAGTTGTCTTCCTTGTCCAACATCAACCTTTTAGCATGTCATATTTTAATGAGTGCTCACAATTACAAAAGATGTCCAAGATAGTATATTTATATGTGAAATCTCTCTTCCTTCAATATTCTTTCATGAATTGTTCAAGTGACCAATTATGTGTTTGCTAACCTTCAATAAGTTTACTACCTATACTTATTATGTGTGAAGTCATTACTCCCCATGGTATAAGCATATGAAACATATATAAATTCAGATTTATGATATTCAATTCATTCAACCATTTACTCACAGGATGTATGTGAAGCATGTGAGTAAATAACAAACTACTCCAAAAGACGTAAGTGAAGGACACTGAGTAGTCAAATAATTAACTGGCCATGGGAAGATTCTTTTTCATTCTAGATTTCAGATCCAATGATTTTATTCAAACAGCAAGTAAAATTTAAAATACGCTCCAAGCAAAACACATATCATGTGACGAATAAAAATATAACTCCGAGTAAGGTATACCGATAGTTTTGAAGACGAAAGAGGGGATGCCTTCCGGGGAATCCCCAAGCTTAGGAGCTTGAGTCTTCCTAGAATATTACCTTGGGGTGCCTTGGGCATCCCCAAGCTTAGGGTCTTTCCGCTCCTTATTCCCCTCATATCAATATCTCACCCAAAGCTTGAAAACTCCAATCACACAAAACTTAACGGAACTTCATGAGATAGGTTAGTATGATAAAGAGTAAACCATTCACTTTGGTACTGTAAAAGACAAGGTTCATAAGTGTTCTCACACAATGCCTACTGTACCATATCATTTCTACAATTTATATTGATAAATATAAGCCATAGAAATTAGAAAACAAGCAAACTATGCAATGAAAACAGAATCTGTCAGAAACAGAACAGTCTGTAATGATCTGAACAGAAACCATACTTCTGCTACTCCAAAAATTATGAAATAAATTGTTGGACGTGAGTAATTTGTCTATAAATCTTCTGCAAAAATAATCAACTCAAAATCACTCCTCTGTAAAAAATGAAAGCTAATCTCGTGAGCGCAAAGTTTCTGTTTTTTACAGCAAGATTACATTAACTTTCACCCAAGTCTTCCCAAAGGTCTTACTTGGCACTTTATTGAAACAAAAGCTATAAAACATGATTACTACAGTATCTTAATCATGTAAACACACAAAAAAAGTAAGTTTAAATATTGGGTTGTCTCCCAACAAGCGCTTTTCTTTAATACCTTTTAGCTAGGCATGATGATTTCAATGATGCTCACATAAAAGAAAAGAATTGAAACATAAAGAGAGCATCATGAAGAATATGACTAGCATATTTGAAACTAACCCACTTCCTATGCCTAGAGATTTTGTGAACACATAATATATAGGAACAAGAATCAACTAGCATAGGAAGGCAAAACAATTATAACTTCAAAACTTTAAGCACATAGAGAGGAAACTTGGTATTATTGCAACTCCTACAAGCATATATTCCTCCCTCATAATAATTTTTAGTAGCATCATGAATGAATTCAACAATATAACCATCACATAAAGCATTCTTTTCATGATATACAAGCATAGAAATTTTTCTACTCTCCACATAAGCAAAATTCTTCTCATTCGGAATAGTGGGATCACTAATTCCTAAAGTTGACATCTTCCAAACCCGCTTTAGATGATAGTATTATTCATACTCCAAAATATATAAGTGAAGGTCATGGAGCATTCTACAATTAATATAGTCTAACTAATATCCAAGCTCAAACTATATAAGTGAAGCACACGAAGCATTCTATAAAACCATACTCAAAAGATTTAAGTGAAGCGCAAAGAGCATTCTATAAGGTGATACTCAAAAGATATAAGTGAAGCACATGAATTATTCTATAAATCAATGAAGGGCTATCTCATAATAGCATGGTTATTAAAGGAAAAACAAAAACACAAAGGACACAAATCATGTGAACAAAACAAAAACCGAGGTATACCGATAATTGTTGAAGAAGAAAGATGGGATGCTAACCGGGGCATCCCCAAGCTTAGATGCTTGAGTATCCTTGGAATATTTACTTGGGGTGCCTTGGGCATCCCCAAGCTTGAACTCTTGCCTCTCTTTATTCTTCTCACATCGGTAACTCCACGTTCTTCGAACACTTCATCCACAAAAACTTTGTGAGATCCGTTAGTATACTAAAGCAAATCACTACCTTTAGGTACTATTGCAAACTCATTCCAATTTCATATTAGCACTTTATCTACTGTATTCCAACTTCACCATGGTTGATACCCCCCGATACTACCCATAGATTCATCAAAATAAGCGAACAACACATAGAAAACAGAATCCCAAAACAGGACAGTCTGTAGTAATCTGGAAGTTTAGTATACTTCTGTAACTCCAAAAAAATTCTAAAAAATATGACAATTTAAACAATTTGTACAGAAGTAATGTGCAAAAAGTTTCAGACCCATTTGACTTTCCAGTAAATGTAAATTCACGCGCTATAGCCAAAGTTTCTATTTTTGTACTGCACATAGTAAACAAGCAATCTAATCATCCTAAAACCAAAGCTTGGCACATTATTTTTATAATACAATGGATATATACAAGGGGATAATTAGTTTTAGAGAAGCTTCCATGAAAAAATTTACATTGTTCCCATGAGCATGAACACAAGTGTTCAAGGTCGACCCTCACTTCTCCAATGCATAACCTTCCAATCACTTCTCTTATTGAAAAACTTTTTAGGCATGAGAGGCAAGTAAATTTCTTTTTTGTATTTTCATTCTTAATTTTTTTGTGTGTTTCACCCACAACTAAACAGAAACAAAAATGAAAAACAAAATCTTATTAGTAAAGAAAGCAAACAAGCACACACGAGAATATCAACCCCACACTATTGCATCCCCGGCAACGGCGCTAGAAAAGAGCTTGATAATCCCCAAGTGCAGGGAATCATTGTAGCAATTCCCAAAGGTGGAAGTGATAAGTATGGAGTCTCGAACCCACAAGGAGCTAAAGGTAAGATCAATATTCTCTCAAGTCCTATCTGCCACTGATACGACTCTACGTACATCGAACGTTTGCTTCCAACTAGAAACGAGAAATAAAACTATGTTGTGGGTATGAAGAGGATAACTTTGCATGGTATCGGAGAGCTAAAATATAAAAGTAGGTGCTGTTATCATAAAGTTAGAATATATTACTAAATATTATAAATAGCGAGTGTGGAATAATGATGGATCGGTGTGCGGAATTGTCCTAGGCAATTGTTAACAAGACCGGTGGTCGTCATTGCAATTTGATATGAGGGAGAGGCATAAGCTAACATACTTTCTCTTCTTGGATCATATGCACTTATGATTAGAACTCTAGCAAGCATCCGCAACTACTAAAGATCATTAAGGTAAAACCCAACCATAGCATTAAAGCATCAAGTCCCCTTTATCCCATACGCAAGCAACCCACTATAAGCGAATCATGAACGTATTGCAACACCCTACAGCGGGAATCCCTCACGCTTGCGCGACACAGAGGGCACAATAGGACATAAAACATACAACTCATACCAATCTAGATCATCAATCAACCCAAAGACAAAGGATATCTACTCAAAACATCATAGGATGGAAACACATCATTGGATCATAATATGTGGCATACAGCACCATGTTCAAGTAGGGATTACAGCGGGGTGCGGGTGAGGGAGTCCTGGACTAAGGGGTCCTCGGGCGTCTGGCCTGTTAGCCATGGGCCGGACTGTTGGGCTGTGAAGATACTAAGATTGAAGACTCTCTCCCGTTTCCGGATGGGACTCTCCTTGGCGTGGAAGGCAAGATTGGCGACCAAATATGAAGATTCCTTTCTCTGTAACCGACTTTGTACAACCCTAGTCTCCTTCGGTGTCTATATAAACCGGAGGGCTTAGTCCGGAAATAGATATAGTCATACAGGCTAGACTTCTAGGGTTTTAGCCATTACGATCTTGTGGTAGATCAACTCTTGTAATATTCATATTCATCAAGATCAATCAAGCAGGAAGTAGGGTATTACCTCCATAGAGAGGGCCTGAACCTGGGTAAACATTGTGTCCCATGTCTCCTATTACCATCGACCTTAGACGCACAGTTCGGGACCCCCTACCCGAGATCCGCCGGTTTTGACACCGACATTGGTGCTTTCACTGAGAGTTCCACTGTGCCGTCCTAAAAAGGTTTGATGGATCCTTCAATCATCCACCACAATACTGTCCAAGGAGGGGTCTTCCTCTTCGGACAGATCTTCGTGTTCGGCGGCTTTGCACTGCGCGCCAACTCGCTTGGCCACCTGGAGTAGATCGATAGCTACGCCCCTGATCGTCAGGTCAGATTTGGGAGCTTGAACTACGTTGCGGATATCCGCGGGGACTTCATCTTCGACGGATTCGAGACCACGGCAGTCGCTCCCTGTCACCCCGATGAACATGACTTAAATCTGTCATCGGGCCATATCCAGGAAATTGCACTTGTAACCGTTCCGGCCTTAGATCCAGAGCAGATCGCGCCATCCGAGGACGGGAAGCTCAACCCCGCCACGGAAGCCACAGATTCCGCGGCGTTGGAGCCGCACACAGACCTAACCTCAGGTGATGTCCGTGTCATCGGAACCTTGGACTCGTTTCTGGCTGTGAGTTCTGAACCATGTGCGTCCGCGTATGTCGAGCAGGATCGGTCATCGATCGCCAAATTCAGTGCCGCAGACATCTTCCGGCACTCGCCTTTAGGCAATGTGCTGAACTCATTAAAAAATCTATCCTTAGCGGGGGACTCACAACCGAACTGTATCCGGTTCGAACTGGAGGCTGATGATGGGGAATTTCGCTTCCCACCCGCCACCCACTACATAGCCACTGTCGAGGACTTAATCGACATGCTCAATTATGGCTCCGAAGACATCGACAGTATGGACGACGATGCAGATGAGGAGCATGGCCAAAACCCGTCGTTCACCGAACGCTGGATAGCCACGTCTTCGTACGACGTATACATGGTGGATACACCTAAAGAGAATAATGGCAAGGACAAGGAAAACCCAGTTGAGGATGAGCCTCCTAAGACACAACAAAGCGCCGGTGTCAGCAGTGCCGCTCTAAATCCCGCCGCGCAAGGACAGCAACACCGGCACAGGAGACAATAACACTCCGCACGGTGCCGATGACAAAGAAGATCCCGACGAACAAACGGCTGAACAGGACGATCGGGAAGATGGGCAAGTTAGCCCTGATGAATAGGCCATAAACGACGACTCGGAGGGCAGCACTTATCTTCCATCCTCCGAGGATGAGGCGAGCCTTGGCAATAAGAATTTTATCGTGCCTGAGGAACCTCTCGATCAGGAGCGCTTTAAGCGCCAGCAAATAGCCACTGCAAGGAGCCTAAAAAAGAAGCAGCAGCAGCTTCAAGCTGACCAAGATCTGCTCAACGACAGATGGACTGATGTCCTAGCAGCCGAAGAATACGGCCTTAAGCGCCCAGCCAAAAGTTACCCGAAGCGCAAATTGCTACCTCAGTTCGATGATGAGGCACCGAAGCCCGTACCATCATCGCGCAACGCGGCTGACTGACCACCACGCGGTCGGGATAAAGCGGCAACTCAAGCCAAACACCAGCCCGCCCCACCTCGTCGTAAAGGCAGAGATAGAACAGCTCGGGGTTATACATATGATCTTCGGCAGGACCTGGACAGTAGAGCAGGACATACTAGATCGATCTACGGATCGCGAGGACGTGCCTCGACACGTGACGATGGCTATCTATTCGGACGTGACAAGCCTAGTCACGCCTAGGCTGAAAACCGCAAACGGACTCCATCGGAGCTACGTCGCAACATGGCCCGATATAGAGGCGCCGCACACCCCCATTGCTTCACTGACGAAGTAATGGATCATGAATTCCCAGAAGGGTTTAAACCCGTAAATATCGAATCATACGATGGAACAACGGATCCCGCGGTTTGGATCGAGGATTTTATTCTCCACATCCATATGGCCTGCGGAGATGACCTCCACACCATCAAATACCTCCCACTAAAACTCAAAGGGCCAGCTCGACACTGGTTAAATAGTCTGCCTGAAAATTCTATTGGCAGCTGGGAGGACTTGGAAGAAGCCTTCCTGGACAACTTCCAAGGTACATATGTCCGGCCACCAGATGCCGATGACTTAAGTCACATAGTTCAACAGCCTGGAGAGTCAGCCAGGAAATTCTGGACTAGGTTCCTAACTAAAAAGAACCAGATCGTCGACTGTCCAGATGCCGAAACCCTAGCGGCCTTTAAACATAGCATCCGTGATGAATGGCTCGCCCGCCACCTCGGCCAGGAAAAG
This sequence comes from Triticum aestivum, assembly GCF_018294505.1. Lineage (NCBI taxonomy): Eukaryota > Viridiplantae > Streptophyta > Magnoliopsida > Poales > Poaceae > Triticum > Triticum aestivum. Next base: position 382,839,208 of record NC_057814.1, on the reverse strand, counting down.
CCGAAGTCCATGGCAGCCCTCACGGCACTCATGACCCGCTTTTGTGCGGGTGAGGATAGTTGGCTGGCCCACAGCAAAAACACAGCAAGTGAAACGGGCACCTCCGAGATCAAAAATAGCAACGGCAAGCTCCGACGCAACAGACACAAACGCTGAAACAATGGTGACAACACCGATGACACGACAGTCAATGCCGGATTCAGTGGCTCCAAGTCCGGTCAGTGGAAGAAGCCATATAAAAGAAACAACTCGGGGCAATCTAGCTTGGACCGCATACTCGACCATCCGTGCCAGATCCATGGCACCCCAGACAGACCAGCCAATCATACCAACAGAGATTGTTGGGTTTTTAAACAGGCCGGCAAGTTAAACGCCGAGAACAAGGAAAAGGGATCGCAAAGCGAGGACGATGACGAGGAGCCCCGGCAACCGAACACAGGGGGACAGAAGAAGTTTCCCCCTCAGGTCAAAACGGTGAACATGATATATGCTACACACATCCCCAAGAGGGAGCGCAAGCGTGCGCTCAGGGACGTCTATGCGATAGAGCCAGTCGCCCCAAAATTCAACCCATGGTCGTCATGCCCGATCACTTTTGATCGTCGGGATCATCCGACCAGTATCCGTCATGGCGGTTCAGCCGCACTGGTCCTCGACCCAATCATTGATGGATTCCACCTGACGTGAGTCCTAATGGATGGTGGCAGCAGCCTCAATCTGCTCTATCATGATACACTGAGCAAAATGGGCATTAACCCATCACAGATCAAGCCCATGAAGACTACCTTTAAAGGGGTCATACCAGGTGTAGAAGCCCGCTGTACGGGCTCAATCACACTCGAGGTGGCCTTCGGATCTCCGGATAACTTCCGAAGCGAAGAGTTAATCTTCGATATCGCCCCCTTTTGCAGCGGCTATCACGCACTTCTGGGACGAACGACATTTGCTTGATTTAACGCGGTGCCACATTATGCTTATCTCAACCTCAAGATGCTCGGACCACGCGGCGTCATAACAGTTAATGGAAACACGGAACGCTCCCTCCGTACCGAGGAGCACACCGCTGCCTTAGCAGCAGAAGTACAGAGCGGCCTTCTCAAGCAGAACCTCAATTCAGCGGCCGAACTCCCAGACACTGTCAAGAGAGTCCGGACTATTCTGCAGCAGGATAGCTCGGCTCATCGAGAGCTCGACTAGCAATTTGGCCTCCGTCCCAGTCCTGATCAAGTGGCGGCATTCATACCGTGCGTACATAACGACGCACTCAAAATACCATGGGCATAGACGGAGGCATACATACCTTGTGATCCACAATACGGCTCGACCGCTCCCGGACACATATACTTTCACTATTTCCTTTTTCTCCTTTTCAGGTTTCTTTTCCCAGGCCTCCTCCGACGGCCTGATCCGCGGTCCTTTCGAAGGATAAATACACCAAGATGGCAAGAAGCACAGACGTACAGAGGAATCTCTAGGTGGTTTCTCTAACAATCACTCTGCCTGTTTTCAGGACCCACACGCAGCTCTCCCTTGGTTTTGGCATGTTAAATAGCCTGTTGCTTATCGCATTACTTGTATCAATGCGCTTTGACGTATTAATCAAATTATAATGGAAACAGTTTGCGGCCCAAATTTTAGGGCCCCAGCTCATTACCTTTGCTCCATTTATGTTTTCCTTTTTTTGTTGATAACCTTATCAGATAGAACCTGTACAGTTTGGTACGTTTCACATTTGCTAGGGGCTTCATAGCGCCCCACACTACGGAAACAAAGTCCGAACACCTTTTTACAGTATAGTTTGGCACCCCGAATTTAGCACTATATGCATTGGCTCCGAATCATGTCTTTGGTCAATAGTTGGGTTGCCCGGCTCCTGTGCTTGCTATTCCGCTATATCGGCTAAGGTAGTAAAGGGAGAACTACTGCGAGTGTGCCCTGGTTTACCCAAAGGAGCACCTCAGTAGAGAAAGCCGAAAACTGACTGTCATGAAGCGGCAAGAGCCGGTCAGCTCTTCGGAGGTCTCAAATCCTTAGAGATTTTTTCCGCATTACGCGAGGGATCGGTACTTGCCCGATCAGGTGTTTACAGCTTCCTAGTTCGGATACCAGGGCTGCGCCTAAATTTTTGTCATCAAACTCCTATGGCTAAGTGAGGGTGTTCAAGCCGAATAGTCTGATTGCCTGGTTCGTTGCGCTAAACACCTCCTTCAAGGACCAAATAATTGGATCAAGAGTGTTTAGATTACATCCCGAACACCCCCGTACTACCTACATGGGGGCAGAAGCTGACGATTGGCCAACTCTCCGATTTCATACAACTTTTTTAAAACAAACATTATATTACATAACAACTTTGTTTCATCATACAAAGCAGAGACAACATGAATGTATTCATTCAAAGATAATGTCTTGCGCACATTGTGTCGCCACAATGCGAGACCCCTCCAGGACGTCTTTAAAATATCGCTCGGGCATGCCGTGCTCCTTGCCCTCAGGCGGCCCCTCGGTCACAAGCTTGACGGCGTCCATCTTCGCCCACCTCACCTTGACACGGGCGAAGGCCATGCGCGCGCCCTCGATGCAGACCGATCGCTTGATGATATCTAGCCGAGGGCAGGCATCTACCAGCCGCTCCACGAGACTGAAGTAGCTGCTGGGTATAGCTTCGGCAGGCCATAGCCGGATTATTAAATCCTTCATGGCCAGTTTGGCCTCCCTATGCAGCTCGACCAGCTGTTTTAGCTGATCGGTGAAGGGCACTGGATCTTCTGGCGCAAGGTATTGCGACCAGAACAGCTTCTCTGTTGAGCTCCCTTCTTCGGCTCGGAAGAACTCCGCAGCGTCTGACACACTGCGCGGTAGATCCGCAAACGCCCCTGGAGAACTCCGAATCCGGGTTAGAAAGAAATATTTCTTCTTCACATACTTGCTTTGCATACTAAACGCCTTACCTGCCACGATTTTCTTGGCCCCCTGGATCTCCTGGAGGGCGCCCTGGGTTTCAACCCGAGCCTCTTCAGCGCTTTGGTGAGCCTTGGCGAGTTCGGTCTCTCGAGCCGAAACATCGCACTCCAAGGCATCGCATTTTTTCACAGCATCCTGGAGCTCTTGCTGGACCTCGTTAAGCCTGGCCTTGAGCTTCTTACGTGCTGCCTGCTCCTTGGCAGCTTTCTCCTCGGCTTCGGCCAGGGCCTTTTTAAGGGCCTCGACCTTGGTCATCACTCCTACACATATCATGACACTACGGTCAATACACATCATTTATTCTTTCCGAATATATAGCGAGTCATTGCATACCTTGCTGGTCTTCTAGCTGGTTCCTTGCTTGGCCGAGCTCTTCCTCGGCCTGCTCCAGTCTCTGCTGTAGTCCGGAGACTTCGGCAGTGTGTGAGGTCGCGGCCAGCAACGACGCCTGCTTATTCACATAAGACATATTTAGTTAGTTTCCTACAAAATTTAATTGATCCTTTGTCCAGCTTTTCTTTCCGAACACCGGACAGTGTCTCAGGGGCTACTGTCTGTATTGGGATTTTTTCTTTTGCCTCGCTTACCTCAAAGCCGGTCATCAGGCTACTGCAGGCTTCGGTCAGTCCGCTCTTGACGGACTGAACCCTCTCAATCACCGTACCCATAAGGATATGGTGTTCATCCATGATGGAAGCGCCTCGTAGCACTTCCAGCAGATTATCTGGTGCCTCTGGTTGGACAGAGGTCACCGGCGGAATAGGCACACCCCCTTCTTTCGAAGGAGGTTGCTCGCCGGATTCCGGAGCCGTATAGGTCTCCGGTATCGTATTTGGTTGGGGGGCGAACTGAGCATGGCCCCCATCACCCATCTCCATGGGGGTCTGCTCCACCATGTGTCCGGCGACTGACGTCTCGCCCTCTGGCGCCTCCTGACCCTCTCCCTGGGCGGGGAAGGTCCTTCGGGACAGCACCTCGGCGTCGCCCTTGGCCTTGGGAGATTGAGCGGCCGGCGGTGACTCGCTGGCCATCGCCTTCGAGTCCAGCGAACCTCCTGATGAGGATCGCTGGGAGCTGTCGTGGGCCGGACTGCAATAGCATTATTTGACATGTTAATACCATGAGGCAAAGAGGCAGGGTACACGGATGAATACGAGTTTTCCAGCACTTACGATGCGGCCAGGGGCTTGTTCCGGGGGCGTCGCTCCGGACTGCTGTCGACATCCCATGCGGAGTTATCCGCAAGGGAGCCCTTCCCCCTCTTTGACGCCTCCGCCTTCAGACTTGTGGAGGCTGCCCTCTTCATCCTTCCCCCATCAGGGGGAAGGTTGTTTTCCTCCTCCTCCTCATCACCATCCTCAGCGGCGGAGGAATGGGTCTCGTCGTCTTCGGACGTCACGTCCGAAGCACCCTTGCGATGGGGGCCACTTTTGGCCCCCTTGGCCTTCTTCTCTGGCGGCTGATAGGGCGCCGGGACCAGCATCTTCACGAGGAGCGGGATGACTGGTTCTTCGGGCAGTGGAGCCGAACGATGAATCCGCTCCGCTTTCTCTGTCCATACCTGAAAGAATAAATTAGTAAGGTTTAGTTACCCTCCTTGAACAAGCAAGTAGAGGGTACGCCCGGAGACGTGAAGGACTTACCGCATTGGCGGGATGGGCAAGATCGTGCCCGTGGTCCGAGTCTATGGCCGGCAGCTTCTCGTTGCCCTTGAAGAGCAACTTCCAGGCATCTTCGTGAGTGGTTCCGAAGAGCCTCACCAAGGTTTGGTGCTTCTCCGGATCGAATTCCCATAAAGGGGAGATTCGGCTTTGGCAGGGGAGGATCTGGCGAACTAGCATCACCTGGATCACGTTAACGAGCTTGATGTTTTTGTCCACCATGCTTTGGATGCGCGTTTGCAGCGCTATCAGCTCATCTGACGAAGACCAATTTGGGCCCTTCTCCATCCAGGAGGTAAGCCGCATTGGAGCTCCGGACTTTAATTCGGAAGCCGCGGCCCAGGTGGTGTCGCGGGGCTCTGTGATGTAGAACCACAGCTTCTGCCACTCCTTGAGAGTCTCCATGAAAGTACCTTTGGGCCATGTGACGTTGGGCATCTTGCTCACCATGGCTCCTCCGCACTCCGCGTGTTGGCCATCCACCACCTTCGGCTTCACGTTGAAGATCTTGAGCCACAATCCGAAGTGGGGCTGGATGCGGAGGAAAGCCTCACACACGACAATAAATGCCGAGATGTTGAGGAAAGAGTTCGGGGCTAGATCGTGGAAATCTAGCCCGTAATAGAACATCAGTCCGCGGACGAAAGGGTGCAGTGGAAACCCTAACCCACGGATGAAATGAGGGATGAACACCACCCTCTCGTTGGGCTTCAGTGTGGGGATGACTTGCCCCTTTGCTGGAAGACGGTGGGCGATTTCCTTCGCCAGATACCCGGCCGCCCGAAGCTCGGTGATGTCCTTCTCCTTGACAGAGGAGGCCATCCACTTGCCTTGTCCTCCAGATTCGGACATGGTTGGGTGCTTGCTCGAGGTGGAAAATATGAGAACTTGGGCGCTGGAGCTCAAGAATGGAAGGGCAGAGGAAGAGAGAAGGCGTGGGTGAAGAAAGGGAGTCCTTATCCCCTTATAAAGGCATTGAATATCGAACGCCTCCCCGCTCGCCTTAAAACTCGCCTATTCCCAAGGGTTGTGCAAACGGCACGGTTGGATTACCCACGCCCATATTGATGAGAATCCCGCAATAAGGGGACACGATCTCTGCTTTGACAAGACGTGCCAATGGAAACCGCATCTCGAAACGCGGAACGGCGGACGAAAACGGTTCGAAATAATGACCGGGCAGACGTGATGTCATCTTGCAAAAAGTTGTCAGCGGATGGGACTCGTGAAATATTATACTCTCTACGGCAGTGTGTGGTACTTGTGTTACAGATCCGGACACGTTTGTTGCGTCCGAAGACTATCTTGGAGTATTCGGAGAGGGGAACCCACCTTGCAATGCCGAAGACAATCTGCGCGCCGGACACCTCGTCATTGAAGCCTGGTTCAGGGGCTACTGAGGGAGTCCTGGACTAAGGGGTCCTCGGCCATCCGGCCTGTTAGCCATGGGCCGGACTGTTGGGCTGTGAAGATACGAAGATTGAAGACTCTCTCCCGTTTCCGGATGGGACTCTCCTTGGCGTGGAAGGCAAGCTTGGCGACCAAATATGAAGATTCCTTTCTCTGTAACCGACTTTCTACAACCCTAGTCCCCTCCGGTGTCTATATAAACCGGAGGGCTTAGTCCGGAAACAGATATAGTCATACAAGCTAGACTTCTAGGGTTTCAGCCATTACGATCTCGTGGTAGATCAACTCTTGTAATATTCATATTCATCAAGATCAATCAAGCAGGAAGTAGGGTATTACCTCCATAGAGAGGGCCCGAACCTGGGTAAACATTGTGTCCCATGTCTCCTGTTACCATCGACCTTAGATGCATAGTTCGGGACCCCCTACCCGAGATCCGCCGGTTTTGACACCGACATCGGGAGAGTGGACCGCGTAAAAGAGATGAGGATGGTGATGATGATGGTGATGTTGATGAAGACGATCACCGCGGCGATGATTCCCCTCTCGATGGCACTCCGGCGCCACCGGGAGAGAGGAGGAGAGGTTCTCCCCCTTGTTCTTCCTCCTCCATGGCCTCCCCCTGGATGGGGAGAGGTTCTCCCTCTGGTCCTTGGCCTTCATGACGATGATGGCCCCTCCGGGATCCTCCTCCATGGCCTCCGGTGATGATGGCCCCCTCCGGCAGGGTGCTAGAGAGGGCCTAGATTGATTTCTCGTGGCTACAGAGGCTTGCGGTGGCGGAACTTCCGATCCTAGGTTATTTTCTGGAGGTTTCTGTATTTATAGGAATTTTTGGCGTAGGTCTCACGTCAGTGGGGTCTCCGAGTCGTCCACGAGATAGGGGCCCACGCCCAGGGGGGTGGGCGCGGCCCCCACCCTCGTGGACAGCCCGAGACTCTTCTGGCCCAACTCTTTTACTCCGGGGCTTCTTTTGGTCCATAAAAAATCATCAAAAATTGGCACGTCAATTGGACTCCGTTTGGTATTCCTTTTCTGCGATACTCAAAAACAAGGAAAAAAACAGAAACTGGCACTGGGCTCTAGGTTAATAGGTTAGTCCCAAAAATCATATAAAATATCATATAAATGCATATAAAACATCTAACATGGATAATATAATAGCATGAATACTTCATAAATTATGGATACGTTGGAGACGTATCAATAATCCCCTAAATATGGCAAATGAACCCAGAAAAGTGCCAAATTTGAACACGGTGATTTGCATGGTGTATGTCATCGTAGAAAAAAACTCATGGACAAAGTACAAAGGAAATTTGGATCCCCCTTCAATCTTCATGATTTCCCCCTCGAAACCATGAAACTTCCTCGGTGATGGTTCGATTTATGAAAGGCGTGCATGACGACATAAGGAAAACATTCTCAAATTTTTACCAGGGCATGGTAAGGCCATACCATGGCACCACACCAGGCGTCATGTTTCCCAAGCATGTATTTCATTTTTGTATAGTTGTTAACCCAGTAACCGACGTGTTTATGTTTGACTATTGCCACACACATTTCCTTGAAATATCTGCCCATTCCTTGTAAAAGGCATGAGAATGTACTAAATAGCACGAGCATGGTTTTCCAGACCGTTCTTGTGCACCTTTTCATGCACCGATTGTTCGAATTTGAATTATGTGCGTAATTAATGCCTAGAAAATGCACATAATCCCCTAAATATGGTAAATGAGCCCAGAAAAATGTCAAATTTGAACACGTTGCATTTGAGGCGGTATGTTGATCGTTGGAAAAAAAACTGAATGACAAACTAGGACTGAAATTTGGATTCCCCTTTAATCTTGGTGATTTCCGTCTCGAAAGCATTGAACTTCCTCAGTGATGGTTCGATTTATGAAGGGCGTGCATGATGACATAAATCAAACCTTCTCAGCTTGTAACCAGGGCATGGGGAGGCCATACCATGGCACCATGCCAGGCGTCATCTTTTTCAAGCACGTATTTCATTGTTCTATAGTTGATAACCCAGTAAATGACGCGTTTGTGGTTGACTATTGCCACACATTCCCTTGAAATCTCTGCCCATTCCTTGGAAAAGGCTTGAGAATTCACTAAATACCACGAGTATGGTTTTTCCGGACCGTTCTTGTGCACCTTTTCAAGCACCAATTGTTTGAATTTGAATTATGTGCATTAATGTCTACCAAAATGCACATAATCCCCTAAATATTGTAAATGAACCCGGAAAAGTGTCAAATTTGAACACGGTGATTAGCAGGGTTTATGTTCATCATAAAAAAAACTCATGGATGAAGGACAAAGGAAATTTGCATTCCCATTCAATATCGGTGATTTACTATCGCACACGATGCATATCTGTCGCCTCTGCGAACCGCGTGTGTTCACTCACACATGCAAAAGAAAAAAAAAAGAAAACCCTCGCCCACTTCGTCCCCACCCACTTACCGCGGACTCCTCCGCAACTCTGCACCTCATCAACTTCTATCGCGGCAGCCACCCTAAGCTCAACGGTTGTTGTCGGCGGGCGTAGGTCGCGCTCCAAACGTCACGGGATTTCGCCCCTACCGCTTTCCGTTGCCTATCTGCACCGACATTCTACACTCTGGTCGACTGGGGTTTTCTGCGGGATTGGGCCGGGGATTTTTCTCATGGAGAAGGTAATCAACTTAGCGAAATATTCACTCATATATTATCGCAGTCCGTCCGTTGCTGTTAATCAACTGACAAAAATCGTCGTGGAATCATTTTTGTTCCAGCTGATTCGTGGGTGTTCATTCATGTGTCCATAGTGAGAGCACAAATCGGGCAAGTGTGGTCGTGGCCAGTCGGAAATGAAGTTCTATCTCACCATTCCGGATGACTTCAGGGAGCGCTCGGTTTGTTCAATCTCAACCTACCACGGTCGGCATGGCCTAAATTTTTGAACATATACCATCTGTTGCTATGTTATCTATATAATTGCATCAAATCTTTGTTACATTATCTATTTTTAATTCTATATTTTTGTACTTTGCTTTCATCTATATATTGATCTGTTCTATCAGTTAAGACCATATTTGCATCTTGCTCTGTTATTTCAATATATCTAATTTACGATCTTAATTTTCATTTCAAGTAGTACATCCCTTGCTTTGTAAGAACAGGAGTAGAAGGAAATCTTGGGCTTTACTTTGTTGATGACTCCCAGGATGTCATATTGGCAAGACAACATGGATTTACAATAACGGTTAGCGTAAAACTTGATAAATATGGTCACTCCTATTTTAATGCGGACCTTTGGAGAAAATTGTCTAATTGTTATGAACTAAAAGCTGGCAATAAAATTCTAGTGTGTGCACCACGGCCTCGTCTAATTAACATGGATGTTTACTTCCCCAACGTCATCAGCCGATCAAAGTCTGATCGAGGTTAGTGTCCTTTCAACTTTCTCCATGCTGTCATATTACTTAGCAAAATCGGGGTATTTGTTCTGACTAATTGATCACTATTTAAGCAACCAATTGTGATTTCATATTCTGACTTCATTCCTAGGCAGTAACAAATTCTATTTACCAATTTATGCGCACTATACATTCTTTTGCCATGTTCTGAATAAATAATAATTTCCACCTTTTAAGCAGGATATGTTGGATGCATAGTGAACGATCTGTATGTTACTAAGTGTACCAAATTTCACTGAAAGGACTTGAAGCATGTCATAAACTTTGTCTGACAGAGATAGCATAGCGTATGAACGCTGGATTTTGGATGGGATTAATTAGTCTTATGGTGCACACATTGAACAAGACCAATTGTGTGCACAAAACGCTGGTAAAAAGTCTTATTTTAATGTTGATGCTCATAAACTATATATATCTTCAACGATATGTTACAATTAGTTTTTATTCTACATGTCAACAGAAATTGCCCGCTGTAGCAGTTCGTGGATCAATTTCCCGGCGTGGTCGAATTACACTTGTGCCTGCTAATAACGCCAAAGTGATTGCAAGGTACTGCATTTCCCGCAGAAATGGAACCATTCAAATTAACAAGTTCTCGCTTGTCGTGGCAATGCATCCATATTGGAAATTTGGAGACACTGTTCTACTCATGCTCTACCAAGGCATAGGAGGGCTCTTCCTTTTCATTGACGAGATGCCGAGTCGCTGTGATCAAGCTGCTTCCAGCGGATAGTTGTGGTTGTTGGCCCTTAGCCTCTTAAAATGTGCTAGCTGTTACTATGTTAAGTATGTTGTTAAGTATGTAGATATGGACCATATGGTTGTCAAAACCATGTTACGAAGATCCTCCTTTTGTCGAATAGTGTAACCACTATATATATGTTACTCAAATGCTGTTACCCAAGTTCTTAAATTTTCATGGAAACTATTAGTATCGTACAAGTTCATTGAGTTTAAGCGTGTGCCCGATGTCCAGAAGGCATTAGCATATTAACTGTCCATATTGCAAAGTCACACACATGTTAACATAAGGAAACGTATGTGTAACTTACTAATCATCGCACACGAGTACTTGCAGATGCATCGTGTGCGATACTCCTAGCCACCGCAAGCAACTAGTTTGCATTTTTCAAAGTTTTTTGTACACACAGAATCGCACACAAACTAACTGTCTTAACCGTCTGTGTTGTAATTTCTCATCGCAAACAGTTCATCCGAGTCGGCTCTTTGCCACGTATCACACACATCTTGTTTACATGAATCGTTTGTGTTCTTTTGGCTCATTGCAAACTGTTCATCCATATGAACTGTATGCCGCATATCACACACATCTTCTTAAGTTGAACCATTTCTGTTGTGTTCCCTAATCGAATACAGTTCGTCTGACTGAACCGTATGCCGTATATCGCACACACATTCATATGGCTGCCCGTTTCTGTTGTTCTGCCTATTGCAAATAGTTTGAATGGATTAACCGTGTGCCCTACATCACACACGCAACTAAAATCTGAACCGTGGTTGATGGCTCCGCCATCGCAAACGTTTTGCACCTTTTTGACGGTTTTTTTACACCGCCGTTTGCGATTATTGCATCGCACACAGTTTCGTCAAAGGGTCTCTTGTCGTAGTGTCGCGTTAGCAGTATCCTGCATTAGTGGTTGAAATTATTAATCATTGTCCTAGCTAGAAAATGGACTATAATTTTAACAAACTATAAACGGGCTGTAGTAAATTCCATTAGAATTCAAAAAAATGGGTTGCACATTCTTACAAATCGCAAATGGGCTATATGTTCTCTGCCACACACTTGTGGGCCTACTAAGTTGACGCGTACGTAAGGATTTGTCAACCTATAGTCAACACATGGTTCTAGCAGCAGTGGTCGTTGGATGTCCATCCAACGGATGTCGTGTTTCTACTTCAATCTTGGATATTCTTGCTTCAGCCACCCAAACCACCGCTGGCGGTACCGCCTGCTACCGCCTCCTGTGGCCAGCTGTGCTGCCGCGCAGGACTCACCGGCCCACCCTACTCCCATCGCCGTCTAGGCCATTCCTCTACTCACCAACACCTCCTGTTATTCTCTGGCGATGGCAGCATCACACCGCAGCCGAACCAGTGAACCCTCATACTCCCATCCGTGTGGGCATCCACCTGCCTCGTCTTCCCTGGCTCCGCGTCGTTCCCTTCCTAGGCCTCGCCATCGTCCACCGCCTGGGTGCTGTCCGCGCAGCATGGTGAACATGGTCAAAGAACGACAACCATCAGAAGAGGACTCTACACGGTGAGGTTGAAAGATGGACCCACCAGCTACATCTTCGCACGCAAGGAAGTGCATCCATATTGCAGGCAAAAAATGATTCTTTTCCCTGACAGCTGGGACCCACCAGCTATATCTTTGCACGCAAGGAAGTGCGTCCATATTACGGGCAAAAAACATTATTCTTCCCCCTGACAGCTGGGACCCACCAGCTATATCTTCGCACGCAAGGAAGTGCGTCCTTATCCTCCCTGACAGCTGGGACCCACCCGGTAGAAGCGTACGTAGCATTTTTTGTCTGGTCGCGAACGTGTACGTACATACTGGTCGATCGGTCTCTCTGCAACGATGAACCGTGGCCGAGCAAGCAGCGACACGTGTAGTAGTAGAGCCCCCGACGTAGCAGTTCAGGAAGTCCCTTCTAAACCGTGTACATGTACATACAGCCACATGCCAAAACATACGGCCACATATGTACATACGGGCGGGGTCTCGAACGCGTACTCACGCATACGTATCACCAAGGCTCGTGTACATGGAGAGGCAACGGACGGCAGCAGCGGCGTCCTTTTCATCGGGTAGCCAACCGGCTGGGTTGGAACGGAGAAACAATGTCCTGTTCATTGGGAGGCAACAAACTGGGTCAGAATGCGCCCTGTTCGGCGGGAGCCAACTGGCTTGGACGGAACAACCGAAATGGGGTCTGGCGTACCGCAATATGGAGGAAACGGCCTTTTGTTCGACCGGCTACGGTCGAAACGGGGGTCCTGTTCACCGGGAGGGGTGTGGCGTACCGCAAAACAGAGGAAACAGACTTGTGTTGGAGCGCTACGGTCAAAACGGAGGTCCTGTTCATTGGAGACGGAGGAAACGGACTTGTGTTGGAGCGCTACGGTCGAAACGGGGGTCCTGTTCATCGGAGGGGTGTCGCGTACCGCAAAACGGGACTCCACGAGCTACTGTTCACCCACCATCGACTTCCTTTAGCCTCCACCTGCACTGTCCATCCACCACATCTTCCTCCTGCCTCCACCAGCTACTATTCATCCACGGGCTACTATTCATCCAGCCCTCCACCGGCTATTGTTCAACCAGCCCTCCATCGGGTCATGTCCATCCACCCCCAACCAACTCGGCTGTGGCGGCCTCCTCTCTGGGCCATGTTCATCCAGTGGCAATGGCCTACTACTACTACCACGGGGTCCTGTTCATCCAACCCCCAACAATGCTCACTGTTCATCGAGAGGCAGCAGGTTTGATCGGCTTCAGTTAGCAGCATTAGCGAAGGAATCGCTCGGGTTCAGTTAACAGCCAGGGATCGATCGCTCGAGTTCAGTAATGTAGCCAGTGCAACCGCTCGGGTTCAGTAAGCGAACGCCTCGCTCGGATTCAGCTAGAGCCCAACGCCTGAAACACACGCGCGTACGTGTATGAGAGAAACGCGCAATCCCTCCATGCATCGCTCGGCCCCGACCACCCACCGTAACCGGTAACTCCCCGATATTTTCCTCGCCTCGCTTCTACCATGATTTTTTCCGTCATGGACGGCCGAAAGAATGTCATGCAGGTGCGTCCCCGGCCTGCCCAGGACGAAAAACCCCATTTTTATCATGATTTTTTGTCATAGAAGTAGGAGCCCACCACATCTATGATGATACGTGCTTTTGTCACAATTATCGTCATAGAAGTGTCATAAGCATGACAGGAAAAAAAATTGTTCGGCCCAAAATGTCACGGATGTGTCTTTTTTTGTAGTGTATCTAACTGGATATATGTGCCTAGATCTTTCCTCACCACATGGTGCTTGCCAAAAGAGAAAATGAAAAGGAATAGAGAGATACTTTGACTCTTGCATAAAAGTAAAAGATAGGCCCTTCGCAGAGGGAAGCAGAGGTTGCCATGCACTTTTTGGTTGTATGCTAAATCTCTTAGTGCAAAAGAACGTCACGTTATATTGCCCCTTATGATAGCAACCTTTATTGTGCAGTCTGTCGCCTTTATTATTTTGCCATCACAAGTTCGTACAATGCTTAATTTTCTCTTCACTAAATGATCTAACACATTTAGAAGCAATTTTTATTGCCTTATTGCACCGATGACAACTTACTTGGAGGATCTTGCTCAATCCATAGGTAGGTATGGTGGACTCTAAAAACAAGATTTGGGTTGAGGGTTTTGGATGCACAAGTAGTATCTCTACTTAGTGCGGAGTTTTTGGCTAGCAAAGATGGGGGCCAAGCATTAGATGTTAAACGATCTATGACAATATAACTTCTATGTGAATATGAACAAACATAAATCATTACGTTGTCTTCCTTGTCCAACGTCAACAATTTTGGCATATAATATTTTGATGGGGGCTCACAATCATAAAATATGTCTGAGATAGTGTATTTTCATGTGAATCTTCTCTTACCTTATTAATTCTTTCATGAATTGCATCATTGACCAATGCTAAGTTTGTCAATCTCCAGTAAATTTTACTACTTATACTCTTCCTTATGTGATGTCATTACTTATCATAAGATTAGCATATGATCTTTTTCATTTATTTCCTTTCTTTTTATTGAACATGAAAGTAAACAAAGCAAAACTCAAACTAAACTTTATTATATATCTCGCACACAATTACAAGGATAGATAGATCACTAAGCAAACACTTGAAGAAAGATCGAACTAAATTTTTATTCAACTAAAGCAAAAGATAACTGAGGATCGAACTAAGATAAGCAAAGGCAAAAGACAGTGATGGTGATACGATACCGGGGCACGTCCCCCAAGCTTGGCACAATCCAAGGAGTGCCCATACCCGATACTCAAGTCTCCTTTGGTGATGAAGAAGGTGGTGGTGGTGAAGTAGTCGCGATCTTATCTTCAGGTTTCCATGGCAGAGGTTCACCATCATAAGAGGGGGAGTGAGTCTCGCGTGTCCTGCAACTGGCAGCCAAACTCATACCTTTAAACCTTGCCTCATATTCAAAGACTTGGTTTTGGAGATCATAGATCTGGCTTTGCAGAAAGTTGATTTGCTCGTTGAAGGTGAAGACGATGTCCTTCATGGATTTGCCATCCACCTTGAGATCACGGGTGTAGTCCGTGATCATGAGGTGATTGGCATTGAGTCCATGTTCCACCAACCCCTTGCACTTGAAAACTTCCCGCTCCATAGCTTCGAGCCTGGCATCCACGATTCCCGTCCCTTTGGGGCCCTGGACGTTGCAGATGTGGAGCATCCCCTCATGCATCTCGATGGCTTGAGGGTGCTGCATCACCTCCCGCAAATATGGGTTGATGACATTCTCGAAGAACTTGTCCTTGGAGGAGCTTGAAGCGGCCATGGTGATCTAGATCTGTCAGAAAACAGCACGAAAAGAAAACAGAAGATTTCTCCACGATACGGTGGTCAATAGGTTCGGGGGGTATATAAAGATATTTTATCCTGGGGAACAAGCAAACGGGAGAAGAACGGAGTCCGGAAGGTACCCGTGGTGGGCACAACCCACCTGGGAGCGCCTGGCAAGCCAGGCGCGCCCTGGTGTCTTGTGCCCACCTGGGCTGCCTTCCTAGTTGTTTCTTATTCTCCTAATTTTTAATATATTCCAAAACTAACGGAAAATGATTTTGCGGATTTTTCGGAGTCCGTTTACTTACCGTATCACGTACCTCCTCTTTTTTCACGATTCTGGAGTGTTCCGGAGGGTTTCTTTTATGTGTTCTTCCGGTGTCATAGTTTGGATAATATTGCTTTCAATATTAATGGGCGTACCTGAGATATAATGTTCTATTCTTTTCCCATTGACAACCTTCGGGTTAGTACCATCGGCATTATTTATTTTGATAGCTCCAGATTGATAAACCTCTTCGATAACATAAGGCCCTACCCATTTGGAGAGAAGTTTTCCTGCAAAGAATCTAAAACGAGAGTTGTACAAAAGAACACATTCGCCAACTTTGAACTCACGCTTTTGGATTCTTTTATCATGCCACCTTTTAACTTTTTCTTTAAATAATTTGGCATTTTCATAAGCTTGGGTTCTCCACTCGTCTAGTGAGCTAATATCAAATAGCCTCTTTTCACTGGCAAGTTTGAAATCATAGTTGAGTTCTTTAATTGCCCAATATGCTTTATGTTCAAACTCAAGAGGCAAATGCCAAGCTTTTCCACAAACCATTTTGTAAGGAGACATACCCATAGGATTTTTGTATCCTGTTCGGTAAGCCCAAAGTGCATCATCTAATTTCTTAGACCAATTCTTTCGGGGCCTATTGACAATTTTTTGTAAAATTAATTTTTTTCTCTCTATTGCTAAGTTCAACTTGACCACTAGACTGAGGGTGATAGGGTGATGCAATTGTATGGTTGACATCATACTTAGCAAGCATTTTACGAAAAGCACCATGAATAAGTGTGAACCACCATCAGTAATTAAATATCTAGGGACACCAAAGCTTGTGAAAATAACTTCCTTAAGCATTTTAATAGAGGTGTTGTCATCAGCACAACTAGTTGGAATAGCTTCTACCCACTTAGTAACATAATCAACAACAACCAAAATATGGTATACCCATTAGAGGAAGGAAAAGGTCCCATATAATCAAAACCCCAAACATCAAATGGTTCAATAGCAAGAGAATAATTCATAGGCATTTCCTGACGCTTACCAATATTATAATTCTTTGACATTCATCACAAGACAAAACAAACTTACGGGCATCCTTGAAGAGAGTAGGCCAATAAAAACCAGATTGCAATACTTTGTGAGCGGTTCTGCCTCCCGCATGATGCCCTCTGTAAGCTTCGGAGTGACATTTCCGTAGGATTTGTCCCTGTTCATGCTCAGGTACACAACATCTAATAATACCACTCCTTCTTTATAAAATTGTGGGTCATCCCAAAAGTATTGTCTTAAATCATAAACGATTTTTTTCTTTTGTTGGTATGTGAAGCTAGGCGGTATATATTTAGCAACAATATAGTGACACGTCCATTTTGCATCATGCTTTTATATCGATATTTATCGCATTATGGATTGTTATTACACGTTATGTCACAATACTTATGCCTATTCTATCTTATTTTACAAGGTTTACATGAAGAGGGAGAATGCCGGCAGCTGGAATTCTGGGCTGGAAAAGGAGCAAATATTAGAGACCTATTCTGCACAGCTCCAAAAGTCCTGAAACTTCACGGAAGTTGTCGTGGTTTTGTCACGGTAGATGTCCTTAGTGTCAGGACTTAGTCGCGAGGCCAACGCATCTATGTGGTAGCTTGAGAGGGGTTGAGCGGAATCGAGAGACGCAACACAAGACAAGGATTTAGACAGCTTCGGGCCCCGAGAAACATCATCCGGTAATAGCCCTACATGCTGTTTGTGGCTAGGTCTCATTATGCTCATGAGGGAGTCACCATAAGCCGGCTCTCCTAATTGTGTCTAGCCTAGAGATTATTTCTTCTTGCTTGTCCCTCTTTGGGGAGCCCTGCCTAAGTTGAAGGGGTGGTTTACATGACTAGTCCTAGTTGGATTAGGATTACTCTATTACAAGTGGAGTCCTAGTCTTGCTTCCTTTGTAGGAGAATATTCCTTGTGCTTTCCTCATAAACCGGCCCACCATTAACATGAACCGGCCTTCTGGGCCTTGGGCCTTGTCATCCGTTTGACCCGCCCGCCGGGTCACCAGTGAGTCATAATGACCAGGCGGGCTGCTTGTAAACCGCCAGGTCAGGGCGGGTCGCCAGTGAATCGCCAAGTGTCAGCTGGGTCTCAAGTAAACCGCCAAGTCCGGCCGGGTTATACTTCCGGCCGGTTTACGTCGCGGGGTATATCCCTGACATTAGCCCCCAGTTTAATTTGGATTTATCCATGTTAAACTGATCCTGCAAAACAAACACAAGAACAAATTTGACAGATTATGCTCTGGGTTAAGAATTCTTGTAAACCGGCACCTGATCATCCTTAATTCCTTGTCATTTCCTTCTTCTAGAAAATCCAGGTCAATAAGCCAGCTTCATCCTCAATTTTCTGACATTGGTTTCTCACAGAGAAATATTGTGAAGAATAATCCACTTGAGTCGGCTTCCAAAGCGCCACCTTAAGAAATATTGGTCTTGAAATACTTATCTGATATTCAGCCGGTTTGAAAATGTAGAACTTGCCGGTTTATCATTGCCAAAATTGTCGGGTTATAAAAACTGATGATCCCGGGTCATGACCGTTTATAGACACCGGGTTATGATTGTTGCCAACGCCGGGTCACACAATTTATCTTCCTAATATGCCCAAAACTGAGAATTTGAAGATGTTCCTCCTTTATATGCATATTACCTGTAGCCCCCAATTCTTAAGAGGAAAACATAGTGATAGCTTAAGACTTGTTTCAATATAAATGTTGCAACCTTGAAGAAATCCAGATTGTTCATCTTAGTCACTAGTCACAACCGAATATTCCACATATGTAGCCCCCAAGTACCGGGTTGTTATGCTTGCAGCAACCTGGGACTTGTAATTGCCTTATACTCATAAAAACTTCAACCAATGTAGGCCCCAAGGGCCGGGTCATTATGCAATAATGAGTAGGGACTTTATAAATATGATCATGTAGATTTGAATAGCAACATGTAGCCCCCAAGGGCCAGCTCAATAAGATAATATTGAGCTAGGACTTTATATATACTTCATTGAAAATAACATCATATGATGTAACCCCCATCAGGGGGCTTGAACCCACGTCCACAAGGTTAAGAGCTTTGTGCTTTATCAACTGAGCAATAAACCTTCAATATAATGGATTAAGACTTGTGTACCTTGAACTGTTGACAGGAGCAACTGGTAGCCCCCAAGGGCCAGCTCATTATAATGTGATGAGTCGGGTCTTCAATAAGATGAGCAAAAAATGACTTTGCATTAGCCCCCAAGTGTCATGGTGCATGCTTGCAGCGACATGAGACTTGCATATTTGATGTAATCTCAACTTGAATAATGTAGCCCCCAAGTGCCGGGTCGTAAGCCTGCAGCGACTCAGGACTATTCCTTCAATTGTAGAATAAATCATATCCATTGATAACATAATAGCCATTGCGCTAAATCGACTTTGAAAACGTTGATCATAATACTGGTTACTGATAACCATAATAAAATCCAGCCATGTTGGCTATTTGAAGATTTGAATAATATAATCCAATGATTTATAAGCACATGATTCCAATGACGCAATCCAAATATATATACTGGCAACTTATAGTCCAAAGCCAGGCCGGGTTAATAAACACTGGATAATTTATCATCATACTGGCGACTTATAGTCGAAAGCTAGGCCGGGTTAACAAACGCCGGTGACTTATAATCATGCTTTATTCAACCTGTTTCTGCATACAACAAGTTTAAAGCGTCCGGGCGGTTTACCGCCAGACGGGTCATAATGCCCAACATATAACCCGGGTTTATAACCAAGGCTGCACTTAAGAATAATCAAATATGAAATATATCATACCTGTGACATTGAATCACATCGTTGGTTTACCAACTTGTTGTAGTAAGGGTGATAACCCTAATCATGAGTACTGATAACTCCTTCCATATTGTGCCGGTTTATGATAAAATCGTACCGTGTTGTGATAAACACCGGATTATCCATATATAACACTGGTGACTTATAGTCAAAACCAGACCGGATTAATAAGCGCCGGATTATAATTGATCATGTATTGTCAACTTGTAGTTGAAAGACAAGCCGGGTTAATGAACGCCGGTTTAACAAGACATTATAAATCTCATCAAAGGAGAAAAAACTTGGCAAATAAAAGCATATGAAAACCTTGTAGTCGAGGCTTTTCACGGGCTGCCAGGCCCCAAATTCGAGGCTTTTCATGGGCTGCCAGGCCACTGAGTTAAACCATTTTGCAAAGCCTTTTAAGATGGTCCTCAATCCTTAACCAATCGTCGTTTTAACTTGACAAGTTCAGGGCCTTATGAGAGTAACTTGTCAAAGTTCGATGGGTCATACCAGGTTTACCTGGGCGGAGTGACTTACTTAAGAAGGCAGGCTAACCCGGGGTTTCAGGTGTATACACCAGGCTTCCAAGCCATGGCTTGATAGCCTATTACAAGTGTAGATTATTTGTTCATTACAATAGCAAAGAATCCCCAAGCAATATTTTGAGCTGTGCTCAGTGGGTGCCTATGTTTGAGTTGTTCTTTTGCAACACTCTCTTTGGCCCCTAAGTAATTTTCTGGTGTAGCTATGGTTCGGACACGACCAAGCCCCCAAGTGATTTTTCTGGTGGCCTTGCGCCGATCAAGAGGTGTAGCTATGGTTCGAATACGACCAAGCCCCCAAGTGATCAATAATATGACAAGCCAATAAGGCATGATACCCATGTTTGAACCGCGCATCATGGCAGCAGGTCCTCTTCGGCAACTTTTAACTTTTTGCAAGAGATAAATTCTTCTTGAACCGGGATTTTGAACCGGATATTGAGAGCGTCAGAGCTTTATGGGAGACATCTTTCCCTCGAACCGGATTTTAAACCGGTATTCTTCATTTTCAGCCGGAAATTTTCTGACGGCCTTTAAACCCGAATTTGCGAGCGATTAATTCTTTTTGAACCGGAAATTCTTAAACCGGAATTGAGAGCCTTAGAGCCTTGTGGGAGAACAGATTTCCCTTGAACCGGATTTTAAACCGGCATTCTTTATTTTGAACCGGAAATTTTTCTGACGGCCATTAAATTTTCATCAATATGGTAGTAGTCTCCGGGACCGGGTTATCTTTCCCTCCAACGTCCTGGGGTTCTTGACTTCACTGAAAACCGGCAACATTTTGCTGAGTCATATCATTGTAGCCCTCGAGTCTCAAGGTGACTCGAGGAGTTGGCTTGAGATTCTCCATATTTGACCGTGATATAAACCGGCATTTAGCTGAACAGCGGACCGCTGTCATCTGTTGAAGCTGGAAGCAAGGTGGTGGGTTAATGATCTTCGCAACACTCATTGTATATCCTTGTCGTTGAGGTCGATCGTGGCGGGTCATAAATGACTCCGTATAATTTGTGTCAATAATCCGGTCAGCAGTTCATCCCAGCTGGTTGTTTGAAGTCTAACCAAACTGTTGTGGCGGCGACTTGTGCGCATGTCCATTGAGTCATCCATCTCAGACAGCGGTCAATAAACAACTCATGCAGACAGGTACGGCCCAGTGTGTTGATGTAGACCAGGCCGCGAGAGACGGACGACAAAGACGACCGCGGCTTCAGAGGTGGCACCGACACATGAGTCGGCCGCGGCGTTGTAAACCGGCGTGGACGGGCGAGTTAGCCACATCATATTGATGTAAACCGGTCTGCAAAATGGCGGCTTGCACATATATTCATCGATCTTGATGGCATGGTAATATACTAGCACCTTATAATGGTGGCGCGATTTATATATCCATGACACAACCATAGCTTCTGCAGTGAATAATTGTCCTGCATAAACAATATTGCAGACCAAGGCAAAGATAAACTGATCTTTAACAAAAATAATATGTGCTAATAAAATATTTTTTAGATGGACATCACCTGATGTGTTTAGGCCGAAAAATAATCCGCCATGAAGTTGATGATCACTAGGTGAAACTGAAATCCCTCACGGGTGAATCAGCCGCGGGAGCAGACAGATAAATCAGCCACAGCATTTGTAAGCCGGTGCGGACGAGCAAGTTGTCGTCCGCGTTGTAAGCCGGCGCGGACGCGTGAACCGACGGCGATGGCGGACGGGCGAGTCGTCCGTGGCATTGTAAGGTGGTGCGGACGGGCGAGTCGGCCGGCGCGTTGATGTAAACCGGACCGCAGGGGCGACGACTATATATAACAACACTAGGGCAGAGTGGTTGTTTTAAAAAAAATAAGTACTGATAAAAGTAAACTGGATGGATATCACCTGATGTATTCTGCGGCTGAAGAGGCCTGTGGCGATCCGAAGCCTACTCCTGCGGCTCGGAGACAGTGCGAGTCTGTGCCCCACAACCAACTCTCCCTCCGGGTCGTGGCTGGTTTGACCATTCCCTTTTTTAACGCGCTAGCAATCCGGCTTAGATCAGTGTATTCTGCTGTGTAGCAACTTTTTGCAACTAGTTATACGCCTCGGCGGCCGTGACATCTGATGGTAAAAAATAAAGTTTGGACTAATACTCTGTACTAGTGCCTCCGTACGTCATAGTGAACAATGGTGTAGCAGTTGATGCTTTGTTTTTGGTCTTCCTGAGAGGAGTCAATGACCGGTCAAATCTGGAGTTGTTGTCTGGCGTCCTGAGTTGATGCCTCCGTACGTTGCTGTTTGGCTGCAGCATGATGAGGCCGTAGCGGTAAAGGTGGGCCGGCTCGTGGCTGCGGCAAGCGATGACACTCGCGACCCGTGGCGGGAACCGAGTCGGTTTAGTAGCGGCCATAAGAACGGCTCGGCCCAAGGCAGCAGCTGAAGCAGTGCGAGGTGGTGCCTCGGTCGAGGCCAGCGGAGATGACGCCGGCTCAGGCTGCATCGGCGAGCTCGACGAAACCAAAACAAAAAACTTGCAAGATATCTCAGTTTCCTACCATGACACACCAAAAAGACCGATCCAACTTCCCATTGGTGATTGTCCGGCTGTCTGAATCAGAATAACTTTTTGATTTGCTCAATATAGTAAGCTGAGAAAAGTCTGATCTGTATCGTACTAGTAGCTTCATATGGTAGATTCACTGAACTTGCTCAAAATCCGTGCCAAGCTAAATAATTCCCATGTGGTTGGATGCCATCGACCCCACAGTTCTGTACATGGACAGATCCCATTGACTTTGGTTTGGATATTCTTTCTGTCACGTCTGTCTTTCATTGATATGATGATCAAGCCTGGGTCCAACCCTCGGTTTCGCTGCAAATCGGATTGAACCGATGACTTGTATTTTCCTTCAGCAGATATGCATCTGGTCTCGTGTGCTGGCGCATAAACGCTACCCTAATTTTCTTGATCTAAAATCTTGTATATCTCGCTTTGACTGATCGTTGATGACGTTATCTTCTGCGCCGGCTCTTTTTCATCCGGCTTATCGCGAGCTTCTCGATCCCTGAAGAAATCCCTCCAAGAACTCAACACCACCGTGCGCAAGCCCCACGGTGGGCGCCAACTGTCGTGGTTTTGTCACGGCGGATCTCCTTAGTGTCAGGACTTGGTCGCGAGGCCAACACATCTATGTGGTAGCTTCAGAGGGGTTGAGCGGAATCGAGAGATGCAACACAAGACAAGGATTTAGACAGCTTCGGGCCCCGGGAAACATCATCCGGTAATAGCCCTACATGCTGTTTGTGGCTAGGTCTCATTATGCTCATGAGGGAGTCACCGTAAGCCGGCTCTCCTAATTGTGTCTAGCCTAGAGATTATTTCTTCTTGCTTGTCCCTCTTTGGGGAGCCCTGCCCCTCCTTATATAAGTTGAAGGGGCGGTTTACATGACTAGCCCTAGTTGGATTAGGATTACTCTATTACAAGTGGAGTCCTAGTCTTGCTTCCTTTGTAGGAGAATATTCCTTGTGCTTTCCTCATAAACCGACCCACCATTAACATGAACCGGCCTTCTGGGCCTTGGGCCTTGTCATCCGTCTGACCCGCCCGCCGGGTCACCAGTGAGTCATAATGACCAGGCAGGCTGCATGTAAACTGCCAGGTCAGGGCGGGTCACCAGTGAATCGCCAAGTGTCAGCCGGGTCTCAAGTAAACCGCCAAGTCCGGCCGGGTTATACTTCCGATCGGTTTACGCCGCAGGGTATATCCCTGACAGAAGTCATATTTGGAATTAATAAAAAAGGATGCCGAAGGAATCCACCAGAGGGGGCCCACACCCTGGCCACGAGGGTGGGGGCGCGCCCTACCCCCCTGGGCGCCCCCTGCCTCGTGGGCCCCCTGGCAGGCCTCCGGTGCCCATCTTCTGCTATATGAAGTCGTTCGTCCGAGAAAAAATCATAAGCAAGCTTTCGGGAAGAAACTCCGCCGCCACGAGGCGGAACCAATCTAGGGCTCCGGCAGAGCTGTTCTGCCGGGGAAAACTTCCCTCCGGGAGGGGGAAATCATCGCCATCATCATCACCAATGATCCTCTCATCGGGAGGGGGTCAATCTCCATCAACATCTTCACCAGCACCATCTCATCTCAAACCCTAGTTCATCTCTTGTATCCAATCTTTGTCCCAAAGCCTCAGATTGGTACATGTGGGTTGCTAGTAGTGTTGATTACTCCTTGTAGTTGATGCTAGTTGGTTTATTTGGTGAAAGATCATATGTTCAGATCCATTATGCATATTAATATCCCTCTGATTATGAACATGAATATGATTTGTGAGTAGTTACGTTTGTTCCTGAGGACATGGGAGAAGTCTTGTTATTAGTAGTCATGTGAATTTGGTATTCGTTCGATATTTTGATGAGATGTATGTTGTCTTTCCTCTAGTGGTGTTATGTGAACGCCGACTACATGACACTTCACCATTGTTTGGGCCTAGAGGAAGGCATTGGGAAGTAATAAGTAGATGATGGGTTGCTAGAGTGACAGAAGCTTAAACCCTAGTTTATGAGTTGCTTCGTAAGGGGCTGATTTGGATCCACCTAGTTTATGAGTTGCTTCGTAAGGGGCTGATTTGGATCCATATGTTTCACTATGGTTAGGTTTACCTTAATACTTCTTTTGTAGTTGCGGATGCTTGCAATAGGGGTTAATCATAAGTGGGATGCTTGTCCAAAAAAGGACAGCACCCAAGCACCGGTCCACCCACATACCAAATTATCAAAGTAACGAACGCGAATCATATGAGCGTGATGAAAATTAGCTTGACGATAATTCCCATGTGTCCTCGGGAGCGCTTTTCTCTATATAAGAGTTTATCCAGGCTTGTCCTTTGCTACAAAAAGGATTGGGCCATCTTGCTGAACCTTATTTACTTTCATTACTTGTTACCCGTTACAAATTACCTTATCACAAAACTATCTGTTACCGATAATTTCAGTGCTTGCAGAGAATACCTTGCTAAAAACCGCTTATCATTTCCTTCTGCTCCTCGTTGGGTTCGACACTCTTACTTATCAAAAAGGCTACTATAGATCCCCTACACTGGTGGGTCATCAAGACTCTTTTCTGGCGCCATTGCCGGGGAGTGAAGCGCCTTTGGTAGGTGGAATTTGGTAAGGAAAAATTTTCTATAGTGTGCTGAAATTTACTGTTACTTGTTACTATGGAAAACAATCCTTTGAGGGGTTTGTTCAGGGTATCTTCACCTCGTCCGGAACCACAATTAGCTACCCCTCAACCTACTAAACCTACTGAAAATGTTTACTTTGAGATTCCTTCGGGTATGATAGAGAAACTGCTAGCTAATCCTTTTGCAGGAGATGGAACATTGCATCCCGATTTACACTTAATCTATGTGGATGAAGTTTGTGGATTATTTAAGCTTGCAGGTATGCCCGATGATGTTATCAATAAGAAGGTCTTTCCTTTATCTTTGAAGGGAGAGGCATTGACATGGTATAGGCTATGTGATGATATGGGATCATGGGACTACAAATGATTGAAATTGGAATTTCATCAGAAGTTTTATCCTATGCATCTTGTTCATCGTGATCGTAATTATATATATAATTTTTGGCCTCACGAAGGAGAAAGCATCGCTCAAGCTTGGGGGAGGCTTAAGTCAATGTTATATTCATGCCCCAATCATGAGCTCTCAAAAGAAATGATTATTCAAAAAATTTATGCTCGGCTCTCTCTCAATAATCTCTCCATGCTTGATACTTCTTGTACTGGCTCTTTTATGATGAAGACTATTGAATTCAAATGGGATTTATTGGAAAGAATTCAAAGCAACTCTGAAGATTGGGATCTCGACGAAGGTAAGGAGTCAGGTATAACACCTAAGTTCGATTGTGTTAAATCTTTTATGGATACCGATGTTTTCCGTGAATTTAGCACTAAATATGGACTTGACTCTGAGATAGTAGCTTCTTTCTGTGAATCTTTTGCTACTCATGTTGATCTCCCTAAGGAGAAGTGGTTTAAATATAATCCTCCCATTGAAGTAAAAGTAGTTGCACCTATTAAAGTTGAAGAAAAGACTATCACTTATGATGATCCTGTTGTTCCTACTGCTTATGTTGAGAAACCACTTTTCCCTGTTAGAATAAAGGATCATGCTAAAGCTTCAACTGTAGTTAACAAAAGTAATATTAGGACACAGAAACCTCCTGAGCATGTTAAAGTTGAACCTAATATTGCTATGGTTAAAGATCTCTTGGCTGATAATATCGATGAGCATGTTATTTACTTTTGTGAAGAGACTGCTAGAATTGCTAAACCTGGTGCTAAAGATAAACATAGACCTATGGTAGGCATGCATGTTATTTCTGTTAAAATAGGAGATGATTGTTATCATGGCTTATGTGATATGGGTGCTAGTGCTAGTGCAATACCTCATTCTTTATACGAAGAAATTATGCATGATATTGCACCTGCTGAGATAGAAGATATCGATGTTACCATTAAGCTTGCCAATAGAGATACTATTTCACCGATTGGGATTGTTAGACATGTTGAAGTCTTGTGTAGGAAGGTTAAATATCCTGCTGATTTTCTTGTTCTCAGTTCCCCACAAGATAGCTTTTGTCCCATTATATTTGGTAGACCCTTCTTGAACACTGTTAATGCTAGGATAGACTGCGAAAAGGATGTTGTTACTATTGGTTTGGGTGATATGTCTCATGAGTTTAATTTTGCTAAATTTCGTAGACAACCCCATGATGAGGAATTGCCTAGTAAATATGAAATTATTGGTCTTGCTTCTATTGCCGTGCCTCCTAGTGATCCTTTAGAACAATATTTGCTAGACCACAAAAATGATATGTTCATGAATGAAAGAAGGGTAATAGATGAAGTATTCTTTAAACAGGGACCTATTCTGAAACACAACTTACCTGTTGAAATCCTAGGGGATCCTCCTCCACCCAAGGGTGATCCCGTGTTTGAGCCTAAACCATTACCTGATACTCTTAAATATGCTTATATTGATGAAAATAAGATATATCCTGTTATTATTAGTGCTAACCTTTCAGAGCATGAAGAAGAGAAATTATTGAAAACTCTGAAGAAGCACCGTGCTGCTATTGGATATAATCTTGATGATCTTAAGGGCATTAGTCCCACTCTATGTCAACACAAAATAAATTTGGAGAAAGGCGCCAAACCAGTTATTGATCACCAACGACGGCTAAATCCTAAGATGAAAGAAGTGGTAAGAAAGGAAATATTAAAGCTCCTTGAGGCAGGTATAATTTATCCCATTGCTGATAGTCAGTGGGTAAGTCATGTCCATTGTGTCCCTAAGAAGGGAGGTAGTACTGTTGTTCCTAATGATAAAGATGAATTGATTTTGCAAAGAATTATTACAGGTTATAGGATGGTAATTGATTTACGCAAATTAAATAAAGCTACTAAAAAAGATCATTACCCTTTGCCTTTCATTGATCAAATGCTAGAAAGATTATCCAAACATACACATTTTTGCTTTCTAGATGGTTACTCTGGTTTCTCTCAAATACCTGTGTCAGCTTATGATCAAGAAAAGACCACTTTTACTTGCCCTTTCGGTACCTTTGCTTATAGATGTCTGCCTTTTGGTTTATGTAATGCACCTGCTACCTTTCAAAGATGCATGATGGCTATATTCTCTGACTTTTGTGAAAAGATTTGTGAGGTTTTCATGGATGACTTCTCCGTTTATGGATCCTCTTTTGATGATTGCTTGAGCAACCTTGATCGAGTTTTGCAGAGATGTGAAGAAACTAATCTTGTCTTGAATTGGGAGAAGTGCCACTTTATGGTTAATGAAGGTATTGTCTTGGGACATAAAATTTCTGAAAGAGGTATTGAAGTTGACAAAGCTAAAGTTGAAGCTATTGAAAAGATGCCGTGTCCCAAGGACATTAAAGGTATAAGAAGTTTCCTTGGTCATGCTGGTTTTTATAGGAGGTTCATTAAGGACTTCTCAAAAAATTCTCGGCCTCTAACTAATCTATTACAAAAATATATACCTTTTGTCTTTGATGATGATTGTGTAGAGGCATTTAAAATACTTAAGAAAGCTTTGATTTCTGCACCTATTGTTCAGCCACCTGATTGGAATTTACCCTTTGAAATTATGTGTGATGCTAGTGATTATGTTGTAGGTGCTGTTCTAGGACAAAGAGTTGATAAGAAATTAAATGTCATTCAATATGCTAGTAAAACTCTAGACAGTTCCCAGAGAAATTATGCTACTACTGAGAAAGAATTTTTAGCGGTTGTATTTGCT
This sequence comes from Triticum aestivum, assembly GCF_018294505.1. Lineage (NCBI taxonomy): Eukaryota > Viridiplantae > Streptophyta > Magnoliopsida > Poales > Poaceae > Triticum > Triticum aestivum. Next base: position 382,811,103 of record NC_057814.1, on the reverse strand, counting down.
TGTGATAAGTTCAGACCTTATATTGTTGATTCTAAAGTAACTATTCACACTGATCACGCTGCTATTAAATATCTTATGGAAAAGAAAGACGCTAAACCTAGACTTATTAGATGGGTTCTCTTGCTACAAGAATTTGATTTGCATATTATTGATAGAAAGGGAGCTGAGGACCCCGTTGCAGACAACTTGTCTAGGTTAGAGAATGTTCTTGATGACCCACTACCTATTGATGATAGCTTTCCTGATGAACAATTAGCTGTCATAAATGCTTCTCGTACTGCTCCATGGTATGCTGATTATGCTAATTACATTGTTGCTAAATTTATACCACCTAGTTTCACATACCAGCAAAAGAAAAAGTTTTTCTATGATTTAAGAAATTACTTATGGTATGACCCACACCTTTATAAAGGAGTAGATGGTGTTATTAGATGTTGTATACCTGAGCATGAACAGGAACAGATCCTACGCAAGTGTCACTCCGAAGCTTTTGGAGGGCACCACGCTGGAGATAGAACTGCACATAAGGTATTGCAATCCGGTTTTTATTGGCCTACTCTCTTCAAAGATGCCCGTAAGTTTGTCTTGTCTTGTGATGAATGTCAAAGAATTGGTAATATTAGTAGACGTCAAGAAATGCCCATGAATTATTCACTTGTTATTAAACCATTTGATGTTTGGGGCTTTGATTACATGGGACCGTTTCCTTCCTCTAATGGGTATACACATATTTTAGTTGTTGTTGATTACGTTACTAAGTGGGTAGAAGCTATTCCAACTAGTAGTGCTGATCATAACACCTCTATTAAGATGCTTAAAGAAGTTATTTTTCCGAGGTTTGGAGTCCCTAGATATTTAATGAATGATGGTGGTTCACATTTTATTCATGGTGCCTTTAGTAAAATGCTTGCTAAGTATGATGTTAATCATAGAATCGCATCTCCTTATCATCCCCAGTCTAGTGGTCAAGTAGAATTGAGTAATAGAGAGCTCAAATTAATTTTGCAAAAGACTGTTAATAGATCTAGAAAGAATTGGTCCAAGAAACTTGATGATGCATTATGGGCCTATAGAACTTCATATAAAAATCCTATGGGTATGTCTCCGTATAAAATGGTTTATGGAAAAGCATGTCACTTACCTCTCGAACTAGAACATAAGGCATATTGGGCCATTAAAGAGCTCATTTATGATTTCAAACTTGCCGGTGAGAAGAGGCTTTTTGACATTAGCTCACTTGATGAATGGAGAACTCAGGCCTACGAGAATGCCAAACTATTTAAAGAAAAAGTTAAAAGATGGCATGACAAAGGATACAAAAGCATGAGTTTAATGTTGGTGATTATGTTTTTCTATACAACTCGCATTTAAGATTTTTTGCAGGAAAACTTCTCTCTAAATGGGAAGGTCCTTACGTTATCGAGGAGGTCTATCGTTCCGATGCCATAAAAATCAACAACTTCGAAGGCAAAATCCAAAGGTGGTGAACGGTCAAAGAATCAAACATTATATCTCAGGTAATCCCATAAATGTTGAAACTAATGTTATTGAAACCGTAACCCCGGAGGAATACATAAGAGACACTTTCCAGCACGCTTCAGACTCCGAAAAGGAATAGGTACGTGGTACGGTAAGTAAACTGACTCCAAAACAGTTCTAATGGCAATTTTTCTCTGTTTTGGAATATTTAAGAACATAGGAAAATAAGAGGTAGTCCGGGAAGGACACGAGGCGCGCCCCCTGCCTCGTGGGCACCTCGTGCGCTCTCCGGACTCCGTTTTCTTGCATGATACTTCTTTTGGTCGGTAAAAATTCATTATATAATCTCCCAAAGGTTTTGACCACCGTATCACGCAAATATCCTCTGTTTTTGTTTCGAGTTGTTTTCTTTCAGAGTCGTGAAGGCCAGGCGTCATGTCATCCCCCTCCTCCAACAATCAAGGCAATGATGCTTGGCTAATGAAGATAGAGCTGAAGAGAGAAGAACCCGGGGAGATCAATAAGGATGATGGGATCAAGAAGGCCATGGAGGATCAGGCTCCAGCAGCAGAAGAAGAAGCAATACTTCCACCTCTCTTTACCCCAACTGAGATTGAAGCTTTCAAGATGATTGAGTTAGCTCGTATACAAAACAAGTATCTCACACGTGAAAATATTTTGTTGAAGGAGCATATCGTCGCACTCAAGGGCATTATCCGTAAGCTGGAAGATCTGCTACGCTCGATGTGCGACTATCCATCATCACCACCATCTCCTTCACCAACAAAAGAGATATAATCAGATGGGTATGGGCACTCCCCTTGGCAACTGCCAAGCTTGGGGGAGGTGCCCCGGTATCGTATCACCATCACACTCCTATCTTTACCGTTTTTCTTAGTTCGATCATTTTAGTAATATCTTGTTCTAGTAGAACAAAGTTTTAGTATGATTTAGTTTTGAGTTTTGCTTTATGATCCTTCTATGTAATCGAGTCCGTGAGCTATATATAATAAAGATTAGTGTTGAGTCAAGGGCTTGATTATTTTGCTATGATCTTGAGGGAATTAAAGAAAAGAGAAAGAATAAAAAGAAGTAAAGAGATCATATTGATCTTGTGGAGAGTAATGACTTCACATATAAAGAGTATGATGAGTAAAAGTTGTTGAGAGTTGACAAACATAGTTTTGGTCATCGTTGCAATTAACAGGAAGTAATAAAGAAAGAGAAGTTTTCACATATAAATATACTATCTTGGACATCTTTTATGATTGTGAGCACTCATTAAAATATGACATGCTAAAGAGTTGATGTTGGACAAGGAAGACAACGTAATGGGTTATGTTTTCTTATATCTGAAATAAAGTATATTGTCATGGATCATCCAACATGTTGAGCTTGCCTTTCTCCCTCATGCTAGCCAAATTCTTTGCACCAAGTAGAGATACTACTTGTGCTTCCCAATATCCTTAAACCTGTTTTGCCATGAGAGTCCACCATACCTACCTATGGATTGAGTAAGATCCTTCAAGTAAGTTGTCATCGGTGCATGCAATAAAAATTGCTCTCTAAATATGTATGATTTATTAGTGTGGAGAAAATAAGATTTATACGATCTTGTGATGTGGAAGAAATAAAAGTGACATTCTTCCGCATTAAGATTTTGTGCATCCAACCATAAATGCACATGACAACCTCTGCTTCCCTCTACGAATGGCCTATCTTTTATTCTTGTCTTATACCCTGTACAAGAGTCATGGTGATCTTCACCTTTCCTTTTTATATTTTATCCTTTGGCAAGCACATTGTGTTGGAAAGATCCTGATATATATATATATATATATATATATATATATATATATATATATATATATATATATATCCAATTGGGTGTGAGTTATCATGAACTATTATTGTTGACATTACCCTTGAGGTAAAAGGTTGGGAGGCAACACTATAAGCCCCTATCTTTCTCTGTGTCCGATTAAAACTCCATACACATAAGTATTGCATGAGTGTTATTAATTGTGAAAGACTAAATGATGGTTGAGTATGTGGACTTGCTGAAAAGCTCTTATAATGACTCTTTCCGATGTTATGATAAATTGCAATTGCTTCAATGACCGAGATTATAGTTTGTTGGTTTTCAATGAAGTTTCTGATTCATATTTTACATTGTGAATAGATTATTACTTGAGCATAAGAAATCATATGACAATATTTATATATGTTGCTGTTATAATAATGAGTATCCCAATCTTCAGAGTTGTGTTTAATTCTTTCTAAAAGATCCCACCTAAATTCAATAGTATTCTTCATAAAAGAACTAGTACAAGAAGTATCGAGCATGGATCGATCATCATGAGAACGCCAAGCATAAAAATTTTGAACAATAATTTCTCTTGAGAGGTCATGATTGGGGCATGAATATAACATTGACTTAAGCCTCCCCCAAGCTAGAGCGATACTTTCTCCTTCACGAGGCCAAAAATTATATATATATAATTCCGATCACGATGAACTAGATGCATAGGACAAATTTTTTGGTGAAATTCCAATTTCAATCAATTCCATTTCCAAGATCCAATATCATCCCATAGCCTATACCATGTCAATGGTTTTCCCTTCAAAGATAAAGGGGAAACCTTCTTCTTAGCTTCATCTCCGGTTAAACCTGCAAGCTTAAATAATCCGCAAATTTCATCTACATATATCAAGTGCATATCAGGATGTTCGGTTCCATCTCCTGCATAAGGATTAGCTAGTAGTTGTTCTATCATACCTGAAGGAATTTCATCACCAATATTTTCAGTAGGTGCAGTATGTTGAGGGGTAACTAATTGTGGTTTTGGTCGAGTTGAAGATACCCCGAACAAACCCCTCAAAGGATTGTTCTCCATAGTAACAAGTGACAATAAATTTCAGCACGTTGTAATAATTTTTCCTTACCGATTTCCACTTACCAAGAGCGCTTCACTCCCCGGCAACGGCGCCAGAAAAGAGCCTTGATGACCCGAATTGGAATATTTAAAATTGCTAGTTTAACCCGAATTGACTTTAAGTATTGCTATGATGAGACAATCTCGTCATAGTCAATTCTTTGATCTTGTCATAAACTATATGTAACAAGTCAAGCATTATAAAACAATTTTGATCTTTGTGAGTTTATAGATCCATCACTATTCTTTAGACTCTAAGTCTTTCGAAGGGTTCATAAAGTTCTAAGGTTGAATTATGTGAATGGATACTATCTCAGATTATGTTGGCATATAGCCAATTTCCGGGGTCATGGACCATCAACGCTTCTCTGTAATTTATAGGTTCATTGTTTGTCCAACAATATTTTGTCTGCATACCACAAAGTTCGGCACGAATTTTCCCAACCTATATAGTTCAGGTGCAAGTTCGACCGTAGTCTCTACATCTCATGTAGAGGCTTTTGTATAAGTCGCAGTAAGAAATTCTAGAACTACTTCTAGTGTTTCTTTTCTTTGAGCTGATTACAAAGATTCCGCAATCTTGTCGAGTTGCACTGTCCTCCCACTCACTCTTTTGTAGAAAACATTTTCTTCAAAACTTCTGCACTCTATGGCAACACTTTGCCTCGGTGTAGTGATAGAGGAATACCCAACTATTTGGGATAACCTAAAGAGTAGCACTTATTTCAATAAATTGGATGGCACTCCCATTTTCAGTGTGAAAGCCATAGTCTCTAAAGCATCATTTTGAAAGTATATTGGCGAAATAATTAATGTCATCTTTGACCTCACCATGTCATACATACTTGATGACCCACAAGTATAGGGGATCTATCGTAGTCCTTTCGATAAGTAAGAGGGTCAAACACAACATGGAGCATAAGGAAATGACAAGCGGTTTTCAGTAAGGTATTCTCTGCAAGCACTGAAATTATCGGTAACAGATAGTTTTGTGATAAGGCAATTTGTAATGGGTAACAAGTAATAGAAGTAAATAAGGTGCGGCAAGGTGGCCCAATCCTTTTTGATGCAAAGGACCAGCCTGGACAAACTCTAATATAAAGGAAAACGCTCCCGAGGACACATAGGAATTATCGTCAAGCTAGTTTTCATCACGCTCATATGATTCGCGTTCGTTACTTTGATAATTTCATATGTGGGTGGACCGGTGCTTGGGTACTGCCCTTCCTTGGACAAGCATCCCACTTATGATTAACCCCTATTGCAAGCATCCTCAACTACAAAAGAAGTATTAAGGTAAACCTAACCATAGCATGAAACATATGGATCCAAATCAGCCCCTTACGAAGCAACGCATAAACTAGGGTTTAATCTTCTGTCACTCTAGCAACCCATCATCTACTTATTAATTCCCAATGCCTTCCCCTAGGCCCAAATAATGGTGAAGTTTCATGTAGTCGATGTTCACATAACTCCACTAGAGGAAAGACAACATACATCTCATCAAAATATCGAACGAATACCAAATTCACATGACTACTAATAGCAAGACTTCTCCCATGTCCTTAGGAACAAACGTAACTACTCACAAATCATATTCATGTTCATAATCATAGGGGTATTACTATGCATAAAGGATCTGAACATATGATCTTCCGCCAAATAAACCAACTAGCATCAACTACAAAGAATAATCAACACTACTAGCAACCTACAGGTACCAATCTGAAGCTTTGAGACAAAGATCGGATACAAGAGATGAACTAGGGTTTGAGATGAGATGGTGCTAGTGAATATGTTGATGGAGATTGACCCCCTCCCAATGAGAGGATCGATGGTGATGACAATGGTGACGATTTCCCCCTCCCAGAGGGATGTTTCCCCGGCAGAACAGCTCTGCCGGAGCCCTAGATTGGTTCCGCCAAGGTTCCGCCTCGTGGCGGCGGATTTTTGTCCCGAAAGCTTGCTTATGATTTTTCTCGGACGGAAGTCTTCATATAGCAGAAGATGGGCACCGGAGGCCTGCCAGGGGGCCCACGAGGCAGGGGGCGTGCCCCCCACCCTCGTGGCCAAGGTGTGGGGCCCCTCTAGTTGATTCTTTCTCCAATATTTTTTATTAATTCCAAAACGTGCCTTCGTGAAGTTTCAGGACTTTTGGAGTTGTGCAGAATATGTCTCTAATATTTGCTCCTTTTCTAGCCCAGAATTCCAGCTGCCAGCATTCTCCCTCTTCATGTAAACCTTGTAAAATAAGAGAGAATAGGCATAAGTATTGTGACATATTGTGTAATAACAGCCCATGATGCAATAAATAACGATATAAAAGCATGATGCAAAATGGACGTATCAACTCCCCCAAGCTTAGACCTCGCTTGTCCTCAAGCGGAAGCCGATAACGAAAAAATATGTCCACATGTTTAGAGATAGAGGTGTCGATAAAATAAAATACGGACATGAGGGCATCATGATCATTATTATAACAGCAACATATATAAATATTGTCATATGATTTCTTATGCTCAAGTAATAATCTATTCACAATGTAAAATATGAATCAGAAACTTCATTGAAAACCAACAAACTATAATCTCGGTCATTGAAGCAATTGCAATTTATCATAACATCGGAAAGAGTCATTATAAGAGCTTTTCAGCAAGTCCACATACTCAACCATCATTTAGTCTTTCACAATTAATAACACTCATGCAATACTTATGTGTATGGAGTTTTAATCGGACACAGAGAAAGATAGGGGCTTATAGTGTTGCCTCCCAACCTTTTACCTCAAGGGTAATGTCAACAATAATAGTTCATGATAACTCACACCCAATTGGATATATATATATATATATATATATATATATATATATATATCAGGATCTTTCCAACACAATGTGCTTGCCAAAGGATAAAATATAAAAAGGAAAGGTGAAGATCACCATGACTCTTGTACAGGGTATAAGACAAGAATAAAAGATAGGCCATTCGTAGAGGGAAGCAGAGGTTGTCATGTGCATTTATGGTTGGATGCACAAAATCTTAATGCGGAAGAATGTCACTTTTATTTCTTCCACATCACAAGATCGTATAAAGCTTATTTTCTCCACACTAATAAATCATACATATTTAGAGAGCAATTTTTATTGCATGCAACAATGACAACTTACTTGAAGGATCTTACTCAATCCGTAGGTAGATATGGTGGACTCTCACGGCAAAACTGGGTTTAAGGATATTCGGAAGCACAAGTAGTATCTCTACTTGGTGCAAAGAATTTGGCTAGCATGAGGGGGAAAGGCAAGCTCAACATGTTGGATGATCCATGACAATATACTTTATTTCAGATATAAGAAAACATAACCCATTACGTTGTCTTCCTTGTCCAACATCAACTCTTTAGCATGTCATATTTGAATGAGTGCTCACAATCATAAAAGATGTCCAAGATAGTATATTTATATGTGAAAACCTCTCTTTCTTTATTACTTCCTATTAATTGCAACGATGACCAAAACTATGTTTGTCAACTCTCAACAACTTTTATTCATCATACTCTTTATATGTGAAGTCATTACTCTCCATAAGATCAATATGATCTCTTTATTTCTTTTTATTCTTTCTTTTTATTTTATTCCCTCACGATCATAGCAAGATAATCAAGCCCTTGACTCAAAACTAATCTTTATTATATATAGCTCACGAACTCGATTACATAGAAGGATCATAAAGCAAAGCTCAAAACTAGATCATACTAAAACTTTATTCTACTAGATCAAGATATTATTAAAAGGATCGAACTAAGAAAAACGGTAAAGATAGGAGTGTGATGGTGATACGATAGGAGGCACCTCCCCCAAGCTTGGCAGTTGCCAAGGGGAGTGCCCATACCCATGTGTTTATGTCTCTTTTGCTGGTGAACAAGATGGTGGTGATGATGGATAGTCGCACATCGAGCGTAGGAGATCCTCCAATTTGCAGATAATGCCCTTGAGTGCGGTGACATGCTCCTTCAACAAAATATTTTCATGTGTGAGATGCTTATTTTGTATGCGAGCTAACTCAATCATCTTGAAAGCTTCAATCTCCGTTGGGGTAAGAGGATTGTAATGAGGTTGGAGGATGTCTTCGTCTTCTGCTACCAAAGCTTGATCCTCCATGGCCTTCTTGATCCCATCATCCTTGTTGATCTCCCCGGGTTCTTCTCTCTTCAGCTCTATCTTCATTAGCCAAGCATCGTTGCCCTCATTGTTGGAGGAGAGGGATTACCTGAGATATAATGTTTGATTCTTTGACCGTTCACCACCTTCGGATTTGTGCCTTCGAAGTTGTTGATTTTTATGGCACCGGAACGATAGACCTCCTCGATAACGTAAGGACCTTCCCATTTAGAGAGAAGTTTTCCTGCAAAAAATCTTAAACGAGAGTTGTATAGCAAAACATAGTCACCTACATTAAACTCACGCTTTTGTATCCTTTAGTCATGCCATCTTTTAACTTTTTCTTTAAACAGTTTGGCATTCCCATAAGCCTGGGTTCTCCATTCATCAAGTGAACTAATGTCAAATAGCCTCTTCTCACCGGCAAGTTTGAAATCATAATTGAGCTCTTTAATGGCCCAATATGCCTTATGCTCTAGTTCGAGAGGTAAGTGACATGCTTTTCCATAAATCATTTTATACGGAGACATACCCATAGGATTTTTATATGCAGTTCTATAGGCCCATAATGCATCATCAAGTTTCTTGGACCAATTCTTTCTAGATCTGTTAACAGTCTTTTGCAAAATTAATTTGAGCTCTCTATTACTGAGTTCTACTTGACCACTAGACTGCGGGTGATATGCGGATGCAATTCTATGATTAACATCATACTTAGCAAGCATTTTACGAAAAGCACCATGAATAAAATGTGAACCACCATCAGTCATTAAATATCTAGGGACTCCAAACTTCGGGAAAATAACTTCTTTAAGCATCTTAATAGAGGTGTTATGATCAGCACTACTAGTTGGAATAGCTTCTACCCACTTAGTAACGTAATCAACAACAACTTAAATATGTGTATACCCATTAGAGGAAGGAAACGGTCCCATATAATCAAAGCCCCAAACATCAAATGGTTCAATAACAAGTGAATAGTTCGTAGGCATTTCTTGACGTCTGCTAATATTACCAATTCTTTGACATTCATCACAAGATAAGACAAACTTACGGGCATCTTTGAAGAGAGTAGGCCAATAAAAACCGGATTGCAATACCTTATGTGCAGTTCTATCTCCAGCGTGGTGTCCTCCATAAGCTTCGGAGTGACACTTGCGTAGGATCTGTTCCTGTTCATGCTCGGGTACACAACGTCTAATAACACCATCTACTCCTTCTTTATAAAGGTGTGGGTCATCCCAGAAGTAATGTCTTAAATCATAGAAAAACTTTTTCTTTTGCTGGTATGTGAAACTAGGTGGTATAAATTTAGCAACAATGTAATTAGCATAATCAGCATACCATGGAGCAGTACGAGAAGCATTTATGACAGCTAATTGTTCATTAGGAAAGCTATCATCAATAGGTAGTGGGTCATCAAGCACATTCTCTAACCTAGACAAGTTGTCTGCAACGGGGTTCTCAGCTCTCTTTCTATCAATATATGCAAATCAAATTCTTGTAGCAAGAGAACCCATCTAATAAGTCTAGGTTTAGCATCTTTCTTTTCCATAAGATATTTAATAGCAGCATGATCAGTGTGAACAGTTACTTTAGAATCAACAATATAAGTTCTGAACTTATCACAGGCAAATACAACTGTTAAAAACTCTTTTTCAGTGGTAGCATAATTTCTCTGGGCACTGTCTAGAGTTTTACAAGCATATTGAATAACATGTAATTTCTTATCAACTCTTTGTCCTGGAACAGCACCTACAGCATAATCACTAGCATCACACATAATTTCAAAGGGTAAATTCCAATCAGGTGGCTGAACAATGGGTGCAGAAATCAAAGTTTTCTTAAGTATTTCAAATGCTTCTACACAATCATCATCAAAGATAAAAGGAACATCTTTTTGTAAGAGGTTAGTTAGAGGCCTAGAAATTTTTGAGAAGTCCTTAATGAACCTCCAATAAAAACCGGCATGATCAAGGAAACTTCTTATACCTTTAATGTCCTTGGGACACGGCATCTTTTCAATAGCATCAACTTTAGCTTTATCAACTTCAATACCTCTTCAGAAATTTTATGCCCCAAGACAATACCTTCATTGACCATAAAGTGGCACTTCTCCCAGTTCAAGACAAGATTAGTTTCTTCACATCTCTGCAAAGCTCGGTTAAGATTGCTTAAGCAATCATCAAAAGAAGTTCCATAAACGGAGAAACCATCCATGAAAACCTCAACAATCTTTTCACAAAAGTCAGAGAATATAGCAGTCATACATCTTTGAAAGGTAGCAGGGGCATTGCATAAACCAAAAGGCATACGTCTATAAGCAAAGGTACCGAAAGGGCAAGTAAAAGTGGTATTTTCTTGATCCTCTTTTGACACAGGTATTTGAGAGAAACCAGAATAACCATCTAGAAAGCAAAAATGTGTATGTTTGGATAATCTTTCTAGCATTTGATCAATAAAAGGTAAAGGGTAATGATCCTTTTTAGTAGCTTTATTTAATTTGCGGAAATCAGTTACCATTCTATATCCTGTAACAATTCTTTGTGGGATCAATTCACCTTTATCATTAGGAACAACAGTAATAACTCCCTTCTTAGGGACACAATGGACAGGACTTACCCACTGACTATCAGCAACGGGATAAATTATACCTGCCTCTAGAAGCTTTAGTATTTCTTTTCTTACCACTTCTTTCATCTTGGGATTTAACCGTCGTTGGTGATCAACAACCGGTCTAGCGTCTTTCTCCAATCTTATTTTGTGCTGCCATAGAGTGGGACTAATGCCCTTAAGATCATCAAGAGTATATCCAATAGCAGCACGGTGCTTCTTCAGAGTTTTCAATAATTTCTTTTCTTCATGCTCTGAAAGGTTAGCACTAATAATAACAGGATATATCTTTTTCTCATCAAGATAAGCATATTTAAGAGTATCAGGTAATGGTTTAAGCTCAAACACGGGATCACCCTTGGGTGGAGGAGGATCCCCTAGGATTTCAACAGCCAAGTTGTGTTTCAAAATAGGTCCCTGTTTAAAGAATACTTCATCTATTTCCCTTCTTTCATTCATAAACATATCATTTTCATGGTCGAGCAAATATTGTTCTAAAGGATCATTAGGAGGCACGGCAATAGAAGCAAGACCAATAATTTCATCTTTACTAGGCATTTCTTTATCATGGGGTTGTCTACGAAATTTAGCAAAATTAATCTCATGAACTCATGAGACATATCCCCCAAACCAATAGTAACAACATCCTTTTTGCAGTATATCCTAGCATTAACAGTATTCAAGAAGGGTCTACCAAATATAATGGGACAAAAGTCATCTTGTGGGGAACCAAGAACAAGAAAATCAGTAGGATATTTAACTTTCCCACACAAGACTTCAACATCTCTAACAATCCCAACTGGTGAAATAGTGTCTCTATTGGCAAGCTTAATTGTAACATCAATTTCCTCTATCTCAGTAGGTGCAATATCATGCATAATTTCTTTGTATAAGGAATGAGGTATTGCACTTGCACTAGCACCCATATCACTCAAGCCATGATAACAATGATCTCCTATTTTAACAGAAATAACAGGCATGCCTACAACAGGTCTATGTTTATTTTTAGTATCAGGTCTAGCAATTCTAGCAGCTTCATCACAGAAGTAAATAACATGCCCATCAGTATTATCGGACAAGAGATCTTTAACCATAGCGATACTAGGTTCAACCTTAATTTGCTCAGGGGTTGTAGGTGTTCTAGTATTACTCTTACGAACTACAGTTGAAGCTTTAGCATGATCCTTTATTCTAACAGGGAAAGGTGGTTTCTCAATATAAGCAGTAGGAACAACAGGATCAACATTATAAGTGATTGTCTTTTCTTCAACTTTAATAGGTGCAACTACTTTTACTTCAATGGGAGGATTATATCTAAATCACTTCTCCTTAGGGAGGTCAACATGAGTAGCAAAGGATTCACAGAAAGAAGCTACTATCTCAGAGTCAAGTCCATATTTAGTGCTAAATTCACGGAAAACATCGGTATCCATAAAAGATTTAACACAATCAAACTTAGGTGTTGTACCTGACTCCTTACCTTCGTCGAGATCCCAATCTTCAGAGTTGCGTTTAATTCTTTCCAATAAATCCCATTTGAATTCAATAGTCTTCATCATAAAAGAGCCAGTACAAGAAGTATCGAGCATGGAGCGATTATTGAGAGAAAGCCGAGCATAAAAATTTTGAATAATAATTTCTCTTGAGAGCTCATGATTGGGGCATGAATATAACATTGAATTAAGCCTCCCCCAAGCTTGAGCGATGTTTTCTCCTTCGCGAGGCCAAACATTATATATATAATTACGATCACGATGAACAAGATGCATAGGATAAAACTTCTGATGAAATTCCAATTTCAATCGGTTGTAGTTCCATGATCCCATATCATCACATAGCCTAAACCATGTCAATGCCTTTACCTTCAAAGATAAAGGGAAGACCTTCTTCTTGATAACATCTTCGGGCATACCTGCAAGCTTAAGATTAGGTGCAAATCAGGATGCAATGTTCCATCTCCTGTAAAAGGATTAGCTAGCAGTTTCTCTATCATACCCGAAGGAATTTCAAAGTAAACATTTTCAGTAGGTTCAGTAGGTTGAGGAGCAACTCTTTGCTCTACTGGTCGGGGTGAAGATACCCCGAACAAGCCCCTCAAAGGATTATGTTCCATAGTAACAAGTGACAGTAAATTTCAGCACACTATATAAATGTTTCCTTACCAAAGGCACTTCACTCCCCGGCAACGGCGCCAGAAAAGATTCTTGATGACCCACAAGTATAGGGGATCTATCGTAGTCCTTCGATAAGTAAGAGTGTCCAACCCAATGAGGAGTAGAAGGAAATGACAAGCGGTTTTCAGTAAGGTATTCTCTGCAAGCACTGAAATTATCGGTAACAGATAGTTTTGTGATAAGGTAATTTGTAATGGGTAACAAGTAATAGAAGTAAATAAGGTGCAGCAAGGTGGCCCAATCCTTTTTGTAGCAAAGGACCAGCCTGGACAAACTCTTATATAAAGGAAAACGCTCCCGAGGACACATGGGAATTATCGTCAAGCTAGTTTTCATCACGCTCATATGATTCGCGTTCGTTACTTTGATTATTTGATATGTGGGTGGACCGGTGCTTGGGTACTGCCCTTCCTTGGACAAGCATCCCACTTATGATTAACCCCTATTGCAAGCATCCGCAACTACAAAAGAAGTATTAAGGTAAACCTAACCATAGCATGAAACATATGGATCCAAACCAGCCCCTTACGAAGCAACGCATAAACTAGGGTTTAAGCTTCTGTCACTCTAGCAACCCATCATCTACTTATTACTTCCCAATGCCTTCCCCTAGGCCCAAATAATGGTGAAGTGTCATGTAGTCGACGTTCACATAACACCACTAGAAGAAAGACAACATACATCTCATCAAAATATCGAACGAATACCAAATTCACATGACTACTTATAGCAAGACTTCTCCCATGTCCTCAGGAACAAACGTAACTACTCACAAATCATATTCATTTCATAATCAGATGGGTATTAATATGCATAAAGGATCTGAACATATGATCTTCCACCAAATAAACCAACTAGCATCAACTACAAAGAGTAATCAACACTACTAGCAACCTACAGGTACCAATCTGAGGCTTTGAGACAAAGATTGGATACAAGAGATGAAATAGGGTTTGAGATGAGATGGTGCTGGTGAATATATTGATGGAGATTGACCCCCTCCCGATGAGAGGATCGATGGTGATGACGATGGTGATGATTTCCCCCTCCCGGAGGGATGTTTCCCCGGCAGAACAGCTCCGCCGAAGACCTAGATTGGTTCCGCCAAGGTTCCGCCTCGTGGCGGCGGAGTTTTGTCCCTAAAGCTTGCTTATGATTTTTTTTCTCGGACGAAAGACTTCATATAGCAGAAGATGGGCACCGGAGGCCTGCTAGGGGCCCACGAGGCAGGGGGCATGCCCAGGGGGGTAAGGCGCGCCCCCTCTAGTTGATTCTTTATCCAGTATTTTTTATTAATTCCAAAACGTGCCACCATGAAGTTTCAGGACTTTTGGAGTTGTGCAGAATAGGTCTCTAATATTTGCTCCTTTTCCAGCCTAGAATTCCAGCTGCCGGCATTCTCCCTCTTCATGTAAACCTTGTAAAATAAGAGAGAATAGGCATAAGTATTGTGACATAATGTGTAATAACAGACCATAATGCAATAAATATCGATATAAAAGCATGATGCAAAATGGACGTATCAATAGTTTTTTTGCATATACTTAAAACAATCTACTCTCGGTAGTGTTTCTAGGAGGTGCAAGCTATAAAATTCTTTTATAGCTCATCAGACATTCGCTAAATTTGTAACTCAAATAACATAATTTTCTAGTTACAATAATTTCTACTTCATTCTAAAACCTTCTAACACTTCAAAAGATCCAAATTTATGCGTCAATTAAATATAAATATCTACTTGAGTCATCCTTGAAGATAGATAAGTCCACTGCTTGCAACAATACTTATTGGACTACACACATGATATGCATATTGCCAATTATTTTGTTGCTCGTTCTCTATGGCCCATGAACATTATTTTAGTTTACTTCACTAATTGGATGAAACTTGCAAGTGTCAAACGATTCTCAACCAAATGACTTCAAAATTCAGCGCTATGAAATTTCTCCATGCTAGTTTCTCCAATGTGACTAAATGCAGTGCCACACAGATGTGCTATTCTTTTAGTCTTGCGACATTTAGCGTCAGTGTTATGGCTATTCAATTTGTTATCAATATTCATAACATACAACTTATTCACAATAAGAGTATGCCCTTTTGTTTATAACATTAAACAACTATTGTTCTGTCATGGACAACCTCCTTCATAACATCTATGCAATGGGCTAGGGTGTACAAAAACTCTAAAATGAATATGATAATAAATACAGAGGAAATACACTGATAGACATTCTGGTTAAAATGAATTGTGATAACCTTTTACAATCCATCAAAATATTTTAACCTCATTATTTGTTGGTCATTTAGGCCGTTCAAAGTTTCTTGCAACGATTTGCGATAATATGCAATCGAGGCGATATCATTGTGATTAACCTTTTAACCACAATAATGAAGAATCAGTAATCAACAAATTGATCATTTTCCCAAGAAGTACACTTTACTTGACCAACCACCTCTGCATCTCATAACTTGTATGACATTCATACCCGAGCTGGACATTCCAGTCTTCTTTTCTTTCCGCCTTTTACTTCTTATAGTTTTACTTCAATATTTCTCTTACTCTTAGAAGAAACAACAACTTTAAGAGTGGCGTGAGCCCTGAACTTCCCTAGGCGTGTAAGTCTCATGACTTCCTTTGGTTTTGTTCTTTCTCTACAAGTTTTCACCGTCAACACATGACTGGCTTTCTTCCGGGTCTTGCACATTTCAGTCATAAACATAGTTGGACACTTCACTAGAATTTGCAAACAAAATACTTCTTTAGATATCGCATATCTTTTAGACTTTGTTTGTTTCTGAAAACAATTTTTAGTTCCAAGAATATCACATAACTATCTCAAACATTTTGAAGTTTGGGTTTCTTGGAAGTAAGCAGACCGTAATGCAATTCTAGCTTTTGGATCAAAGGACGCGAGTCTCGTCATCCATAGCATCAACAAGAGAGTATTGTAAACATGCAGTAGGACAAAATCCTTCTTGGCACTTTTTAGAGGACGATCCTCTCAATCATAAAGTTTCAACCAGATAAATAACAGTCAATCAATTTCAACAACAAAGGTGGAGCTGTGAGCCATAATTCTACAACTATAATGCAAACTACACATAGACATTGTTCATAATTAATTTGCACTAGTTATTAAACTTAATAAGTACATAATTGTGCTCCCACTCAAATCAATATCTCTCATAATTGATAGTGAGTGATTCAAGATCCAAGTCTAGTTCTCAGTCATTGATGTGTGCATCATGATGATGAGAATTTTGACTCGTGGGCAATCTTTTGTCCATCATATCTCCATATGACTCTTGTTCATCTTTCGATGCTTTGTGCTCCGAGCTTAGAACGATTCTGCCAAAACTTCAAGACAACCAAGTGTTATCTACATGCATGGTCTAACCATCCCCGCCTTACACCTCACGATCCGTTTGTGCTCATGTGTACATGTCGCACTCCGGAACGCTACGTGTTATAGACAGTTGCAACACCGGGAAGAGCACCTTTTGACTTGATATTTACTATGAGAGATCACCCTTATAATTGACTACTACGCAATCAAAGGGTGCAAACAACAAAGGGATAAACATCTTAGGCAATTGCTAATAGCATGATATGGTATAGCTCTGGGCGCCGGGAGTCCCCCGTGATCGTCTTCCATCTCCAGTTGAAGCGATGTGACGACCAATATTTCGTTGTCGTGGCAACCGTTTCAAAAACGTTATCGTGGCGGCAATCTCAGAAAACGTTGCCGTGGCGACCGTTTCAAAAAACATTGTCGTGACACCAAAATCTGAAATTCAGCCATGGCACGAAATTATAGCTCCTTGTCCCGCGCCTGGTACACCTTCCCCTCGTCGGGATCCTCCGTGTACGTTTTTCCACCATCACCTGTAACCTATCTCTACGATATTTACATTAAGGTGGCAATCTCATTGAGGGAGTCATAGATTAAGGGGTCCTCGGGCCCTCGGCCTACTGCATATGGGCCGGACTGATGGGCCACTATGGAGCCAAGCTGGAGTGCGGGTCCGTGGCCGGATAGGAGATCTTCAAAGTCGTGGTGTGCCCTCCAAGTCAAGATTAGGCATGATCTTTCCTTCTTTGTAACCGATCGCCTGTAACCCTAACCCTATTGGTGTCTATATAAACCAGGGGGTTTTAGTCTCTAGGGCTAGAGCAACATTCATTACCCCCATCAACCTAGGGGTTAGCTCGCCTGATCTCGAGGTAGATCGACTCTGTAACCATATCATACACATCAAATATAAACAAGCAGGACGTAGGGTTTTACCTCTTCGAGAGGGCCCGAACCTGGGTAAACACCGTGTTCTTCGTCCTTTGTTCCCCATCGATCCTAGATCCATAGCTCGGGACCCCCTACCCGAGATCCGCTGGTTTTGACACTGACATTGGTGCTCTCATTGAGAGTTCTGCTGTTGGGTCGCCGAAGGATCGATGGCTCGCCTGATCATCGGAGATGGCATCAGCTCCGGGGACCTCTTCGTCACCGGTTAGCTCTTCGCGTTCTGCAGCATCTTGCTGCACGCCAACCCAATTGGTCATCTTGACCAAATCAACAACTTTTCCCGTGAGCACCAAATTAGATTCGGCAACTTGGAGTATGTCACGGATGCCCGAGGCGATCTGGTCTTCGCCAGATTCACCGCCTCTCCCTGTACCCCTATAGGCCTCGCTGTGCCCGCTCCGGATTCTTCACCTGATCCGATCTACGGATCGGCCTCAACCCTCCAGCCAGCTTCGAGCTCGGAATGCTCCGCCTTATCCGGAGGCCAGGAATCCCCCTGACCGCATCAGTGATGCCCGCCGAAGACCCAGCCTTAGGCCTCTACATGGAAGCGTTGTTCGGACGACGAGAGTCACTCTCAGCCGGACCCTGTCCTCACGACGCACCTCTGGCCTTAAGCCCTGGTGACGGGTCGACGTCCGGAAACCAGGAATCATCCCTGGGTGAACCCCTCCTCACACGCTTGGCTTCAAGCCCCAACACGGAGACAGTGTACGAAGACCAGCTTTCGTCCTTGGACTCTTATGCCTATCCGGACACAGATCTGGCCCCAGACCTCGAGGTCAACTCGTCCCTAGAAGATCAGGACTCAGTTCGGACTTGGATCACCCCTCTCCCCACCACAACTGAAACTGGTCCCGAGCGGCCACCACACACCATCCCGACAAGCCTCGCATTGTTAAATAAGGCGCTTGAATGGATCCGGATGATGGCCATTCGAGATGATTTGACCTCGTCCTGCGTCCGACAGCCCCTCGAGGAGAATTATAGGGAATTTTATGACCCACCCACCACCCACCTAGTAGCAATAGTTGAAGACTTAACCAACATGTTGGATTACAGCTCGGAAAATGTCGAATACAAGGATGAGGATGGTGGATCCTCGATTAACATCGATGCTGCTCCCCCCATCACCGTCCACTGGATGGCCACGTCCACCTACGACGTCTACATGGTGGACACCCCGAAAGAAGATGACGGCACTCCCGGGAAGAACAACGGCAGGCCCAGCGATGAGCTGCCGAAACGCCGCAGACGGCACCGCCGCTCCAAGGCGCATTGAAGCCATGTGAGCAACATGGACACCGGAGAAAATGCCATCCCGGACAATGCGGACAACCTCGGCGACCCCGGTGCCGACGAATGACCGCAAGATGACCACGAGGCCTGCTCGGCCTCGAATACCTCGACGACTCCAAGACAGCAACTACCCCCCCCCTTATGAAGAGGAGGTTAGTTTGGGTGATGAGGATTTCATCGTCCCCGAAGACCCGCTGGATCAAGAGCGGTTTAAACGGCAGCTAATTGCCACCGCACGAAGCCTAAAGAAACAATGGCAAAAAGTAAAATCCGAACAGGATACACTTAATGAGAGATGGACTAAAGTCCTAGATGCCGAAGAGGAGTACGACCACAGGCGACAGACCAAAAGCTACCCAAAGCGGAAGCTACTGCCGCAATTCGATGACGAGGCCATAGAGCCAACACCTCCAAGGTACACTCAGGCAGATCAGCCAGACCGCCACCCTCGAGGACTGATACGTCTCCAGCGTATCTATAATTTTTTATTGTTCCATGCTATTATATTATCATTCTTGGATGTTTTATAATCATTTTATAGTCATTTTATATCATTTTTTGGTACTAACCTATTGACATAGTGCCAAGTGCCAGTTGCTGTTTTTTGCATGTTTTTTACATCATAGGAAATCAATACCAATAGGAGTCCAAACGCAATGAAACTTTTTGTGGATTTTTTGGACCAGAAGACATCCATTGGGCCAGAGAAGCACCTGGGGGTGCTCCAAGGGGACCACAACCCACCAGGGCGCGCCTGGAGACCCCGGCGCGCCCTGGTGGGTTGTGCCCACCTCGGGTGCCCCCTGAACCGCCTCTTCGCTCCATAAATACCCCAATATTCTAGAAACCCTAGGGGAGTCGACGAAAATCAATTCCAACCGCCGCAAGTTCCAGAACCACCAGATCCAATCTAGACACCATCACGGAGGGGTGCATCATGTCTATTGGTGCCTCTCCGATGATGCGCGAGTAGTTCTTTGTAGACCTACGGGTCTGTAGTTAGTAGCTAGATGGCTTCCTCTCTCTCATTTGATTCTCAATACAATGGTCTCTTGGAGATCCATATGATGTAACTCTTTTTGCGGTGTGTTTGTTGGGATCCAATGAACTTTGAGTTTATGATTAGATCTATGTTTTTAACCATGAAAGTTATTTGAGTCTTCTTTGATCTCTTATATGCATGATTACATATAGCCTCGTATTTCTTCTCCGATATTTGGGTTTTGTTTGGCCAACTTGATCTATTTATCTTGCAATGGGAAAAGGTGCTTTGTGATGGGTTCGATCTTATGGTGCTTTATCCCAGTGACAGAAAGGGAACCGACACGTATGTATCGTTGCTATTAAGGATAACAAGATGGGGTCTATTTCTACATAAATAGATCTTGTCTACATCATGTCATCGTTCTCATTGCATTGCTCCATTTTTCCATTAACTTAATACACTAGATGCATGTTGGATAGCGGTTGATGTGTGGAGTAATAGCAGTAGATGCAGGCAGGAGTCGGTCTACTAATCTTGGGCATGATGCCTATATAATGATCATTGTCTGGACATCGTCATGATTATTTGAAGTTCTATCAATTTCCCAACAGTAATTTTTTCACCCACTGTTTTCTATTTTTCTCGAGAGAAGCCACTAGTGAAACCTACGGCCCCCGGGTCTCTTCTTTATTATATTTGCCTTTGCGATCTATTTTCCTTTGCTTTTATTTTCAGATCTGTTAAACCAAAAATACCTTGCTGCACTTTATTTTATTTGGTGTTCGGTCTATCAATATTTACAAACTCTCTCACGTCCATTTCCCAATTTCTGGCGCCGTTGCCCGAAAGGGATTGACAAGCCCTTTTACACGTTGGGTTGCGACTATTTGTTATTTGTGTGTAGGTGTTGTTTACGTAGTGTTGCTTGGTTCTCCTACTGGTTCGATAACCTTAGTCTCATCACTGAGGGAAATACCTACCATCGATGTGCTGCATCATCCCTTCCTCTTTGGGGAAATACCAACGTAGTTCTAGCAGGCATCAAAAGGAATTTCTGGCGCCGTTGCCGGGGAGACATCATCAACATCTACCAGGTTCCAAATCACAAATCTCATCTCCTCACAGTTTGCATTATTTGCCATTTGCCTCTCGTTTTCCTCTCCCCCACTTCACAAAATTTTGCCGTTTTATTCGCCCTCTTTTTCGTTCACCGTTTTCTTGTCAGATCTATCCTTTGCTTGCAATTATGAGTGATTTCGGTATGGCAGCAACAGATGATGGACTAACTCCTAAGATTGGACGTACGGGCAATCTAGATGCTAAAACTTTTATCTTGGGGCAAGGGAATGTTGTGGGAAAAGAACGTATCCAAGAATTTTTCAATTATATTGGAAATTTAAGTCTTGATGATGCTCCTATACTTAGAAGGACTAGATCTTATTCGGAAGCTATTTTAGCACTAGTTCTAAAACTTGAAAGTAAATTTATCCATACCCATCCTACTTTGCAAAGATTGTTTTTTGAGCTTGCCATTATAAAGAATCCTAAGGCTAAAAAGTTGGCCACTCTCGTTCTTAGGAATGAATTTCACTACATAATACGGGAAGCTAGGGAAATCTTTGACTTTTATGGTATGAATCGTGAAAAGCCCGTGATAGATGAAATTCTTTACAATAGTGATTATGCATTAAGATATTTGCTTGGGGATAATAAAACCTTTGATGAGAATCTTAAAAAAGAAGTCCCTATTTTAGATGTAATCCAACAAGTTTTCAATAATGTTAATCAACATTACTCTTGGATTGTTGCCGGAAATCAAAGGGGTTATGATGATGGGCAACTTAATAGTGCTAAAGTTTCTATTGATAATATGTTTTATGTCGTCTTTACAAAACCTCATGACAAGAACACCTCTATGGAAATTAAGGAGAAGGACAAGAAAACGTAGATCCTTACTTTATGCCTAGCTAGGGGCGTAAAACGATAGCGCTTGTTGGGAGGCAACCCAATGAATAAAATTTATTTTTGTTTTTTGCTTTCTGTTCTTGAGTGTTTGCACAATTATGCTACTGTTATGATTGTGTTTTTTGTGTTTTAATTAGTGTTTGTGCCAAGCAAAGCCTTTAGGATCTTCTTGGGTGATAGTAGATTTGATCTTGCTGAAAAACAAAAACTTTTACGCTAACGAAAATA
Source organism: Triticum aestivum (assembly GCF_018294505.1). Classification (NCBI taxonomy): domain Eukaryota; kingdom Viridiplantae; phylum Streptophyta; class Magnoliopsida; order Poales; family Poaceae; genus Triticum; species Triticum aestivum. The sequence goes on along the minus strand of NC_057814.1, from coordinate 382,788,963 downwards.
ATTCTCATTTTTAACAGAAGCGTGATAAAATACCAATTTTTTTTGCAGAAGATTAATATACAAATCGCTCAGGTCGTCCTAATTTTTCAGAATTTTTGGAGTTACAGAAGTATTCGAAATATCCGGATTGCTACAGACTGTTAAGTTTTTGACATATTATGTTTTCTTTGCGTTGTGTGCTTGGTTTGATGATTCTATGGTTTTCTTTGATGAGTTTTTGCCATAGAAAAGTTGGAATAAAGTAGATATAATGCAAGAATAAAATATGAATTGGTTTGATACAGTACTTATAGTAGTGATTTGTTTTCTTATACTAACGGATCTCATGAGGGTTTTGTTGAGTTTTGTGTGATTAAAGTTTTCAAGTTTTGGATGATGTTACGATGGATGAAGGAATAAGGAGTATGAAGAGCCTAAGCTTGGGGATTCCCATGGCATCCCAAGCTATTATCCAAAGAGAAGCAAGCAACTAAGCTTGGGGATGCCCCGAGTGGCATCCCCTGTTTCTTCTAACGACCATCGGTATTTTACTCGAAGCTATATTTTTATTCGTCACATACTATGAGTTTTGCTTGGAGCGTCTTGTATGATATGAGTCTTTGCTTGTTACGCTTTTTGTTTTGAGTCTTGAATCCTTGCTGGACACACCTATTTGAGAGAGCCACACTTTTGCCATGACTTGTTAGAATTGCTCCCTATGCTTCACTTAAATCTTTATGAGCTATAGAATTGCTCTAGTGTTTCACTTATATCTTTTTGAGCATGGTGTGCTTTAGTATTTTTGAAGAAATGCTCTCTTGCTTCACTTAGATTTGTTTGAGAGTTAGTAAACTTTTTAAGAAATTCTCTCTTGCTTCACTTAAATGAATTTGAGAGAAAGAAATATTATGCTCTTGATCTCCACTTATATTTGTTTGAGCTTATCAAAAGCAACACATGAAAATTAGTCCAAAGTGATAGATATCCAAGAAGGATATAATAAAAACTTTCATGAAGATCATTGGACAAAATAAACTTGATTCCTTGTAATAGTTTTGAGATATGATGATGTGATATGTGAGTCATGTTGATGAGTAATTGTGCTTTAGTAAGAATATTGGTGTTAAGGTTTGTGATTCCCTATGGAAGCACGAAAGTCAATAGTCATGCAATGAAATTATATCCTACTTGTGGTGCATTGTTCGGTGTTAATTATGCTTAATGCTCGCTTATGAGATTATTCGTTTCTTGGTTGGTCGCTTCTCAATCTTTTGCTAGCCTTCATTTTGCACTATGTATGATCACTACTTGTGCATCCAAACCCCTTTAAACCAGTTTTGCCACATGAGTCCACTATATCTACCTATATGCGGTATTCTTTTGCCATTCTAAGCAAATTTGTATGTGCCATCTCTAATTTTCAAAATAAATTTCTCTTTTGTGTGCTCGTACCGCTCGCGAGGCGGTGAGGGGTGGCTAATATTTTCCATGCTAGATGTGTTATTCTCACGACGAGTGTTTATTCACCTGTCATTGCACGAGAGTCAGGCAAAGGTATTAGGGATGCCCAGTCCCGAAATGAAAAATGAATTTACTTTATGTTGTCAAATAATAAATTCCTTGGAAAGTGTTGGTATGGAGGGCACCTGTGGATACGGTTAGCCATGGAAAGTGAAAGTATGGTGGAAAAAGGAATAAACTTTATTTTCTGTTTGGGAACCGCCTATGATATATTTAGCATGGAAAGTGCTGGGAACTCTAAGTCGTTTTTGTTGGTGGGAAAAGTATGCCTCCCAAAATGTTTTTATCTCTAAGTTTTTCGCTTTGAGCTCTGGCACCTCTACAAATCCCTACTTCCCTCCGCGAAGGGCCTTTCTTTTACTTTATGCAATTTTTATTTTTAATTTGAGTCTCCATCTTCTCTTATAAAGCACCAGTAGGGGGCACTATGATCGTACTTGAGCATTGGGTGTAGCTAATATGCGAGTGTGTTTCATGAATGGATCAATGTTTGAGCATGATGGGCTAGGGATAACTTATTTTAGCGTTGATATTTTGAAAGACATGGTTGCTTGTTGATATGCTTTAGTATTTAAGTCTCATGTCAAAACTAGACTATTGTTTTGAACCATATAAAGGTCCAAATGTCCATGCTATAAAGAAAAGAATATGAGATGACATGTTTGGCAGCATTCCTCATCAAAAATTCTGTTTTTATCATTTACCTACTTGAGGACGAGCAGGAATTAAGCTTGGGGATGCTGATATGTCTCCAACGTATCTATAATTTTTTATTGTTCCATGCTGTCATATTATCATTCTTGGATGTTTTATAGTCATTTTATATCATTTTCTGGTACTAACCTGTTGACATAGTGCCAAGTGCCAGTTGCTGTTTTTGCATGTTTTTTACATCACAGAAAATCAATACCAAACGGAGTCCAAACGCAACGAAACTTTTTGTGGATTTTTTTGGACCAGAAGACATCCGATGGGACGGAGAAGTGCCTAGGGGTGCTCCGAGGGGAGCACAACCCACCAGGGTGCGCTTGGAGGCCCAGGCGCGCCCTGGTGGGTTGTGCCCACCTCGGGTGCCCCCTGAGCCGCCTCTTTTCTCTATAAATACCCCAATATTCCAGAAACCCTAGGCGAGTCGACAAAAATCAATTCCAGTCGCCACAAGTTCCAGAACCACCAGATCCAATCTAGACACCATCACGGAGGGGTGCATCATGTCCATTGGTGCCTCTTCGATGATACGTGAGTAGTACTTTGTAGACCTACGGGTCCGTAGTTAGTAGCTAGATGGCTTCCTCTCTCTCTCGTTTGATTCTCAATACAATGGTCTCTTGGAGATCCATATGATGTAACTCTTTTTACGGTGTGTTTGTTGGGATCCGATGAACTTTGAGTTTATGATCAGATCTATCTTTTTATCCATGAAAGTTATTTGAGTCTTCTTTGACCTCTTATATGCATGATTACTTATAGCCTCGTATTTCTTCTCCGATATTTGGGTTTTGTTTGGCCGACTTGATCTATTTATCTTGCAATGGGAAGAGGTGCTTTGTGATGGGTTCGATCTTACGGTGCTTGATCCCAGTGACAGAAAGGGAACCGACACGTATGTATCGTTGCTATTAAGGATAACAAGATGGGGTCTATTTCTACATAAATAGATCTTGTCTACATCATGTCATCGTTCTTATTGCATTACTTCATTTTTCCATGAACTTAATACACTAGATGCATGCTGGATAGCGGTCGATGTGTGGAGTAATAGTAGTAGATGTAGGCAGGAGTCGGTCTACTAATCTTGGACGTGATGCCTATATAATGATCATTGCCTGGATATCGTCATGATTATTTGAAGTTCTATCAATTGCCCAACAGTAATTTGTTCACCCACCGTTTGCTACTTTTCACGAGAGAAGCCACTAGTGAAACCTATGGCCCCCGGGTCTCTTCTTTATTATATTTGCCTTTGCGATCTATTTTCCTTTGCTTTTATTTTCAGATCTATTAAACCAAAAATATAAAAATACCTTGCTGCACTTTATTCTATTTGGCGTTCGATCTATCAATATTTAGAACTCTCTCACGTCTGTTTGCCAATTTCTGGCGCCGTTGCCCGAAAGGGATTGACAACCCCTTTTACACATTGGGTTGCGAGTATTTGTTATTTGTGTGCAGGTGTTGTTTACGTAATGTTGCTTGGTTCTCCTTGTGGTTCGATAACCTTGGTCTCATCATTGAGGGAAATACCTACCGTCGCTGTGCTGCATCATCCCTTCCGCTTTGGGGAAATATCGACGTAGTTCTAGCGGGCATCAAGGACGGGACAGGACAACTGACAAAACCAAACAACCTCCCACTCACCCTCGTCGTCAAGGCAAGGAGCCAGTACGGCCAGGTTATGAGTACGATCTACACCGTGACTTGGACGCTCGGGCAGGTTTGACAAGGTCCATATATGGACCCAAAAGAGATCCTCCTTTTAGACGGGGCGGATACAAATCCTAATTAGACATAAACGGCAGAGCTCGGGAGCTGCAATGAGCCCGGATGACAGATGATCTCCGGCGCGACGTAGCCCGAATCAGGGGCGCCGCCCACCCTCTTTGCTTCACGGATAGAGTGATGCAGCACCAATTCCCGGAAGGTTTCAAACCTGTAAATATTGAGCCCTATGACGAGACAACAGATCCGGCAGTATGGATCAAAGATTTTCTGTTACACATTCATATGGCACGAGGAGAGGACCTCCATGCCATTAAGTACCTACCGTGAAAGCTCAAGGGTCCGGCCTGACACTGGCTAAATAGCCTTCCCGAAGACTCCATAGGATCTTGGGAGGAGCTCGAGGAGGCCTTTTGAGCCAAATTTCAGGGCACTTATGTCCGGCCCGCGGATGTCGATGACCTGAGCCACATAATCCAGCAGCCCGGTGAGTCAGCCCGGCAATTCTGGAACCGGTTTTTGACCAAGAAAAACCAGATCATTGACTGTCCAGACACCAAGGCCATAGCGGCTTTCAAGCATAGCATTCGAGATGAAAGGCTAGCACGTCAACTCGGCCAAGGCAAGCCGAGAACTATGTCAGCGCTCACCTCCCTGATGACCCGCTTCTGCGTCGGAGAGGATAGTTGGCTAGCTCGTAGAAGCTCCAACCCAGAAGCCCCCGACACCTTGAAAGTCTGGGACAAAAACGGGAAGCCACAACGAAGCAAGAAGAAACGTCGTCACAAAGACGGCAAAGCTAATGAGACCGCGGTCAATGCCGGATTCCGTAACCCGAAGACCGGGTCACGGAAAAAGCCTTCTAAAGGCAACCAGGACGGCCCAACCAAGTTGGACGCAATCCTGGACAGGCCCTGCCAGATTCATGGCACCGCCGAAAAGCCCGCCAACCACACTAACCATAATTGTTGGGTGATAAAGCAGGCTGGCAAGCTCACAGCCGAAGACTCTAGCAAAAGCCAACAAAGCGAGGACGATGACGAGCCCTGCTGGCCGAACAGTGGAGGCCAGAAACCCTTCCCTTCTGAGGTCAAGACGGTGAACATGATCTACGCCACCCATATACCAAGGAAGGAGAGGAAGCGTGCACTGCGGGATGCGTACGCCATCGAGCCTGTAGTGCCGAAGTTCAACCCATGGTTGGCTTGCCCGATCAGCTTTGACCGCAAGGACCATCCGACCAGTATCCGTCATGGAGGATCGGTGGCCCTGGTACTTGACCCCATTATCCATGCGTACCACCTCACGAGAGTCCTAATGGACGGAGGCAGTAGCCTCAATCTGATTTATACAGACACAATGAGGAAAATGGGGATCGATCCGTCAAGGATCAAACCCAGCAGCACCACCTTCAAGGGGGTTATTCCGGGTGTAGAGGCCTGATGCTCAGGCACGGTAACTCTGGAAGTGGTATTCGGCTCACAGGACAACTTACTAAGCGAATATTTGATCTTCGATATAGCCCCATTCCGCAGTGGCTACGATGCCCTCCTCAGCCGAACGGCGTTCGCCAAATTAAACGCCGTCCCGCATTATGCATACCTCAAGCTGAAGATGCATGGTCCTGCGGGCATCATAACAATCAAGGGCAACATAGAGCACTCACTCCGGACCGAGGAACACAATGCGACCCTGGCAGCCGAAGAACAAGCCGTCGCCAACGGGCCGAAGCATCAGCCCGCCGTAAAGGTCGGCGATACAATTAAACGGGCTCGAGCCCGATCCCCGTCATGGGAGCCCGCCTGCATCCGCCGCAAATAGGGATACGCTCCCCATGGCACGCCTGCCTTCATCGCACTTTACGTGCCCCGTCAGCACAGCTTCGCGCTCAAGATACCATGGGCGGCCGTGGGGGCTCATATTAAACACATAACACCATGTGTTCGGCTCAACCGAACTATGGCATGACCACGTCCTCGGACGACAACGGGTATGACTCCGAACTCGCTCAACATCAAGCTACATCGTCAAGGCTCAATCTCAAGAACCCTATTGAAGGTACCCCACGCCAGCGTGCGGACGTCTAATTCACCCCCCCCCCCTCGTAGAAGCAAAGGCGTAGACGTGCAGCAGGGCACAGTTGAGGCTTCGACCCACGCATCAAGGCCCTGTGCAAACCTTTCTTTGTAAAATTCTCTCCCATTTTATCTCCCATAAAATGGCTCAGCAATTCGAATTGTACGGATACACGTCCATAGCTTATGGAAAATAACAACGTCTTTTATGGTGTTCGGGCATCCACATTATCTAGCCCCCTTTCTTCTCTTTCTCTTTTTCCTACTTTTCGAACAGCTGGGCGTGCACAAATTGTGTAACAAATACAAATCGGTTAATTGACCAAAGGCTTGATCTTCCCATCAGCTCTACGTCCTAAGTCCGGCACCACTTTTCGTTGAGTGTTCAACGTCTCGGATATTGCACTATATGCATTAGTTCCAAACTATGTCTTGGGTCAATAGTTGGGTCGCTCGGCTCCTGTGGTTGCCTTCTTACGTTCGCACGTTCGACTAAGAAGGTAAAGGAAGAACCCCTGTGATTGTACTTCCGGCTAGTCCAGTTAAGCACCTAGGGGAGAAAGCCGAAAACTAACCGTCATAGTAAGCGAGAATTGGTTAGCGATCTGATGACAAGTGTTAAACAAAGAAATCGTTGGCGATTTATCCATGTCATGCGCAGGG